>NC_133618.1:23235709-23488209 GCF_048593235.1 Sminthopsis crassicaudata
GTCTCTCTGTCTCTCTCTCTCTTTCTACCTCTCTGTCTCTTTCTCTGTCTGTCTCTGTCTCTCTTCTTCTGTTGTTCTCTTTCTCTCTCCCTTCTTTTTCTGTCTCTGTCTTTCCCTCCCCCCACTTTTGTCTCTGTCTGTCAGTATCTCTCATGTTTTATATTATTGCCAATCTAAGAGGTAGCTCTTTTTCTTCATGTTGAGGGCCTGTTCCCTCCTACAGCAGGAGGGGTACATCCCTCCAGGATGTGTTACCCTTTCTCCTCTGGCTCTTCTCCCTGAGTGAAACCCCTGCAGCCTTCTCCCTTGTGGCCTGGGACTTGGATCCAAGGCTGCTACCCTGCTCCATCTAGTGGGGTCTGTGTAGAATGAAGGAATACAAATCAGCACCCAACCCCAAAGCCAAGTAAAGACAGTCTGGCAGTGGAAGGGCTGGAGTCTGGCTGGGTTTAGGGCCAGATTTCCAAAGCAGAGCCTCTTCTGAAGAGATGGGACTTCACTTTGAAGTCAGCTCCAACTTTATGTGCTAATAAAAGAGAGCAAAATAATCTCTGCACATGTGGCTGCTCACCCTCGGAAGGCATGGCATGGCTGCAGGGGGCTGGCACCTTTTATTTGGCTCTGGGGAAGCTCAAGGAAAATGCAGACAGGCTGGGTTATTTTTAAGGCTCAAAGCACAGAGCAAAAGATTTATGACTCTAAACATGTTGCGGGGGAGATAGATTGGAACAGGGCCCTCCCGGCTCCACCAGACAAACCAGTGAATGCCAGGCTGGTCAATAAAGTATTAAAGCTCCAAGTGCCATGTGGGTTGTCACAGATTAAATTCTGAAAGTCTTTTATGGGACAACAAGGTCTTTAATTATAACACTGGGCTCCGGATCACAGGCAGGTTGGGCAAATATGATGCAGAGAAGATCCTTGGATGGAATGAATGGCTTTTGAATGGTGTGTCCACAAAGAAAAACCTGGAAATCTTGAGGTATAAGTATTTACATGAGGGGTGTGTGTGTGTGTGTGTGTGTGTGTGTGTGTGAATGGGATGCTCATCAATCACCACCTTCCCTCCTGACCGCCTCCTTTCCCCCCACAGTGCCATGATTTGTTATAGGATGCAGCAAGGTGGTTGACTGCCTCCCATGCATTTGGGTTTAAAGGTTCTGAACATTTTCTCTTTCTGGCCTTATAAAACTTCCCAAGACTTGGTGCTTTCATCTAGCAGGAATTATGGAGCTATCTCCCCTCTTTGGGCAGGAGAACTTTCCATCTTCTTATTCCAGAAGCAAGTTACTGTACAGTTTGTACTGTAACAATGTTTTCTTGCCATGATAGCAAAAAGAGAGAGACCGAGAGAGAGAGAGAGAGAGAGAGAGAGAGAGAGAGAGAGAGAGAGAGAGGCAGAGACAAAAAGAGAATGAGAATGAGAGAGGAGGAAGAAAGACAGATAGACAGACAAACACACACAGAGGTAGAGACAAAGAGAGAGAGAGACAGTGATGGAAAGAGAATGAGAGAGAAACAGGAGGAGGAGGAGGAGGAGGAGGAGGAAGAGAAGAGAAGAGAGAGAGAGAGAGAGAGAGAGAGAGAGAGAGAGAGAGAGAGACAGAGAGACACAGAGAGAGAGACAGAGAGAGACAGAGAGAGAGAGACAGAGAGAGACAGAGAGAGAGAGACAGAGACAGAGAGAGAGACAGAGAGATGTGCCAGTGGCAACACAGAGGTAAATAAATCTGGAGGTGTAGTCTAACCTTTACTTTCTGGGGGTTTGAGGAAAAGGGGTCAAGTGATCATAGTGGCCATCAGGAGATGGTCTGGAGAAGTGAAGGCAAAGCAGAGGGTCAGCAGGCTCCAAGAAGGAAATTTGCCCCCTTCTCATTTTTCCCAGAATAGTTTCAGCTCAGGTGTCTGTATAACATCAATATATTGCTGGGGATTAGAGGAGGAGAGAAGAAGATGGCCTTTAAAACCACTTTTTTCACTACAATCTTGTCCTCAGGTTTACACACTGAGACCACAAGATGCTTTTTGAACTTCCCTATGAAATATAACATGTGTTTTTATCCCAAGCATTATTTCATCCACATCACTGTCAATAGTATTATTACCATCTCCATCATTATAGTGGCCAAATATGTAGTATTTTGTAGTTTGAAAAAAAAGTCACATACTTTCTTATCTCACAATGATCATGTGGAACATACAGGTACACGCCAAATATCAAAGGGTTATACATAAATATAAAGACCTCAGAGATTTTCAATAGGCAGGAATGAAAAAGCAGGTTGATGGAGTGGGCCAGAGCAAGCAAGGTGTTAAGTCATTAATGGGATTTTTAAAATATCTCCTATATATAGTACCTGGCTCAAATATTAGGATAGGAATTGTGATTTTAGGCATAGAGATAAGGAAAATCCCTTCTTTTAAAAAAATTCAATAGCATTTAATTTCTCCAAATACATGTAAAGATAGTTTTCAACATTCATTTTTATAAGACTTTGTGTTCCAAATAGTTCTCCTTCTCTCCCTTTCTTCTTCCCTTCCTATGACAGCAAATAATCTAACACAGGTCAAGCATGTCCAGTCCTTTTAAACATATTTACATATTTGTCAGTTGTGCAAGAAAAATCAGAACAAAAGTGAAAAAAAATGAGAAAGAAAAAAAAGGTGAAAATACTATGCTTTGATCCACATTCTGCCTCATAATTTTCACTCTAGATGTACCTGGCACTTTCCATCCCAAGTCTCTTGGAATTGTCTTGAATCACTGAATTGCTGAGAAGAGCCACGTCCATCACAGTTGATCATCACATGATTTTCTTGTTACTGTGCACATTGTTTTCCTGGTTCTGCTCACTTCACTCATGTAGGTCTTTCAAAGCTTTTCTGGAATCATCCGACTCATCATTTCTTATAGAATAATATCCCATTTCATTCATGTACCATTACTTATTCAGTCACTCCCCAACTGATGGGCATTCATTCAATTTCCAGCTCCTTTCCTCTACAAAAAGCGCTGCTGTAAACATTTTTTATGTACGCCTTTTCCCTTCTTTTATGATGTCTTTGGGATATGGATCCAATAGCGAGACTTCTAGATCAAAGAATATGGAGTTTTCTAGCTCTTTGGGCATAGAGGAAATTCCCTTCTATTAAGCTACTTGCTGCGATATAGTTGACTAGAACATAGTGAATATGGATGACTTGATCAAGGTCACATAGATTGTATGTGTCAGAGGGAAGAATTGAACCCAGACATGTGCCAGCTTTTGTAGTCACTCTACTATGCCTTTCTTCGCACATAGTAGAGATGTTCAAAATGAACTGTCATGTTATAGATGTTCAAAAATGGTTTTTGAACTCGAATCCAAAACCCATGTTCCCTGAGAACAACAGGAAGATGGATCACATAGTATGAATAAGAGTTAGAAATTATTATCACAGAACTTGTGAAGAAAGAATTGCCATAAAAGGAACAGAAGAGCTACATAAGAGAGGTCCAAGAGGAGTTCAACCAAAAAAGGGGTGAGAGCAAGAAATAGGAAAGATAATAAAAGTAGCTGGGGAAGCACAGCTATATACTCTGATACTACCACACCATTTATTTGTTCTATACCCTGTTTTTCTCAACTTCTTTACTTACTGTGAGCAAACAGAGGGAGACAAGGACGTGCAGGCAACTAGACAGAATAGGGCATGATAGCTACAGGTGATTCCAAAAGGCAACAAAAAAAAAACGGCTTCAAAGGCCATGATCCAAGAGATTCCAACAGACTTTGAACAGAAAATGCCATCCACATCCAAAGTCAGAAGTATGGAGACTGAATGTGGAATGAAGTATAGTACTTTCTTTTCTTTCTTTCTTTTTTGTTGATTTGCTTTTTCTTTCTCATAGTTTGCTTTTTCCCTTTTGGTCTAATTTTCCTTGTACAACATGATAAAAATGGAAATTCATTTAAAAGTATTGTACATGTATAACCTGTATCAGATTGCTTACTATCTTGGGAAGAGGGGTGGTTAGAAAAAGAGAGAGAGAAAAAAAATTGGAACACAAAAAGTTATAAAAAATTAATGTTGGAAGCTATTTTTACATGTATTCAGAAAAAAAAAATACTATTGAGCCTTTGGGGAGTTCTGGCTCTAAATTCATTTGGAAGACATCCAAGATCATTCCTCTTTATACTATATTCCTTGACTTTTTTTTTCTGAGTAGCATGCAAATCAATTCTTTTCTATTAGTCCCTTTATATTTTATTCTTTTCTTTTTTTCTCTCTCTTACTTCCCTTCTTTCTTCCACACTAATGAAGATTACAATTTCAACTGAAAGCATGTAAAAAAGAATAAGACGTGGTCTTGAATGTTTCATCTAAACTGAAGGTGGTTGATGTACAGAATGTGTACAGTGTGTTTCTCATAGTCACCACAGCTACAGATTCTGTTTAACTTTTCTTGGGTTCAAAGAGCTCAGTTGTTTTCCTCTATATATGGTGGGGGCAAAGGGAGGAACAATTCAGAGATGGATATGAGATAAAAACAAAAGACATCACAGAAAATTTAGCATATAAGAGTCAATATGGAAGAGCAATTTTAAGCAACTTAACACGGTGAAATTGTTTAAACATGGACAAATTGTTTATTTTTTTTATATAGGAAAATGTATATTATATATTTAAGATTCACTTCAACAATAGGATAGCTCAAAAGAAAGACTGGCAGAGTCAAGGTAAAAATAGTGATCAGGCTATACAAATGAGGTGCAGAGGAAAAACAGACACAGAGGCATTAGAGGGGGGAGGAAGGCTCGTAGTTCTGAAAAACTACTCACATCTGGAATGGATTCAATAGACAACACTACATGTAAACCATGAAGGGTATAGCACCCTCCGAAATCTATAAAGAAATAAAGGGGGAGGGATGGTTCATGAGTAAATAAAAGGTAAAGGGAAAAGACACGAGAGAGATCCTTTGGTGGGGGAAGGTTAAATAATATCAAGGCCAATTATGGAACAGAATTTATTTAAAAAGGCATCAGGGATAGGGAAGATGTGTGTGTATGAGGGGTGTGTGTGGGTGTGAGTGTGTGTATGAATGTATATATCTACATATATCTGCATAACTATATCTTTTCTTAACCTTAGCTTGCTTGGTGATGGTGAGGGGTAATGAAAGGGAAAAAGAATAAATCAAATAAGGTTTGCAGCAGAGAACCAAAGAACAATTTAGAAGGTAGCAAAGAAAAAAAAATGGACATTTATACATATAATTTCTTCTATTAATATATATTATATCCATATCTATATCTATATCTATCTATCTATGTATCTATCTATATATCTCTATCTCTATATCTATATGTATACATATAGATATAGAGATAGAGATATGTATCTATCTATATCTATATGTATATGTATACATATATATATACATATATATACATAGATATAGAGATATAGATATACTTTCTTGACCTGGTAATTTGTTGTTATATATTTTGAATCCTCCCTAACGTTCTGCTAGCATATGACAAGATTTTCTTTCGTTTTGCTTTATTTTGTTTTGTATTTCTTTTTTTAACTCTGTTTTTTCAAATAAAAAATCTTTTAAAAGAAGTCAATCAAACTTTTGAGCCTATGGACTATCTAATCACTAATGTCTTTCTTAATTTTAAAAGTTTATGTGTTTATTCTAAGAGACTGATCAAATGAGAAATGTGGAAGCAAAAAGTCGGAGCTTGACTGTTGAATCATTGGTTCTTCATGGGTTAGATGAAGATGACACTGGCCTACAAATCTAGAAAAGCCATCCTACTTGGAGAAAGTCAAGGTCTTTATTTCCATCTTCCACCTACTTGATGTGTTGCAAACACCTATTCTATCCACTGGCCAGGCTAGATCTTAAGGGCTGTGTCAGTCTTAAATTGATTAGCTGGCCTGGTTGATGTAAGGAGGGGAAAGTTCCACTTGGAAGAACTGGAACAAGCATTGGACAGACAGGATATTGTATTCAGGTACCATCTGAGGCAGACAATTACTGGGAAGGTAAACTTTAGTGATTCCTTTTCAAGCAACTTCAGTCTCTGTGCTGAACCTTAGGGTCCTCCCTGAAGGTACAGGGATTGGGTAAGGGGTAACTAAACTTCTGGGGTCTCTGGAGGAATAGCCCATGTCAACTAGTCCGATTTAGCAGTCTTATACAATGCTAGAACCTACCTTCTTAATCATTGTGGTTGCTTATGGGACTGTCCCTGTTAAACTTTTCTTCCTCCTTCCCCCGCCCCCAAATGTGCTTCAACTTCATTTTATTATGTCCTGGAAGACCTTCTCCCTTTTAAGAGTCCTTGCCTAAAAAGCCTCTGCCATGAACCACCCACTCAAGACCTCAATTCTCCAAATAAATTTCTGTAGAGGCCATTGTGCCCTGTTTTCAACATCTATGGACTTTGCCAAGGATCTATTTATGTAACAAACAACTTCAATACTGATGCCCTGCTGGTGGAAGTGGCAGGAAGAGCTCAGAAAAGATCATGTCTGATGTCTCTTTCATGTCGGACAACAGAGGCGATCTGGATATACACCTATTGGTGCTGTTCTTAAAAGCCTTACACAACACAGACACATCATGGATTTTCAGAGCTTGATTTGGTGCTGTTGAAAACAGAAAGGCCTTCCCTACTCTCTTTGCCTATCCAAATGTTCCCCATTGTGGCCAGCTAATGTATAATCCTGCCTCTCTGCCTAAGAGACAAGTTGAGGCAGGGGACTCAGGGGATAATGGGTTTATGGTTAGAAGAGAACTTGGATGTCTCTGAATCCAACCTCTTCATTTTGAAGATGAGGAAACTGAAGCTCAAGGTCATAAAACAACTTACCCAGCATCTCAGATAATAAGTATCTGAGACAGGATTGAACTCAAATTTTGTTGACTCTAATCTCAGCGACCCCACTATTCTGAACAGAGTATTTACAATCAGAAGACTTGGGATCTTCCATTTCCTCCTGTTAGCTTCCTAAACTGCAGTTTCCTTCTCTGTAAAATGGGGGGATGAGACTTGATAGCATCTGAAGTCCTAAATCTCTACTTTCTCTCCATCTCTTCTTGATGTCATTTCCTCTCCTGTGGATTTCTATAACACCATATGTCTTATAGTCAACTTGTCTCCTTGTCCAGACTCCAAAATCCTTGAAGGCAAGAATAAGTCCTTAAAAGCATTCTAACCCAATGCCTCATTTTCAGAGGAGGAAACCAAGGCCCAAAGAGAACTGGATCATAGACTCATAGATCTAGAGTTGTCAGGGAAATCAGAGGCCATCCAGCTCAATACCCTCATTTTAAAGATGAGAAAACTAAGGCGAAAGGACACTGTCACATAGGTAACATAATTCAAATATAGATTTGATTCCAGATTTTCTGACTTCCAAACTACAGTTATTTCCATCATATCACACTGATCTTTAGTAATACACTGATCTATAATGATTTAATATTAATACATTAATTTAATTAATATTCTCAAATAGTCAAGCAGACAGTAGGCAACAAACATTCATTAAGTAAAGTTTGCAAAATATGTTTTAGTTGTTTCCAGAAAGTCCTGAGACATGGATACTAGAAGTATTTATCCTATTTTATAGATGAAGAAACTGAGATCCAGAAAGATTAAGTGGCCACACAATTAAGGATCTGAAACCATATCATCCTTTCTGACTTTCTCTAGTACTAGGTCAACTCTATCACAGTCTTCCCAGGCAAGGAAATGTGAGCTTAATTACAACATGCCAATGACTGATCCACAGGCATCCTCCCTAACCTTTCCTCCCCCATGCATACAGACATCCATGCATACAAAGACACACAGACACAGATACACACAAACACACACATCTGAGATACACCAAAACTCAGATCCACAGTCTTAATTTTCCCCCATCCTTTCATTCAGCCTGTTAACATTCTTAGCAGAAAATTTGTTCACGTGACCAGCTCTTTGAATATCATTAAAAACCAAACATCTCACAACCATCAAATATCTGCACAAACTGGAGGTGTGAAATGGGATTCAAGATTCAATTATCCCCTGGGTAGAAATCACAATCCTGGAGCCAACTAAATGGAAAAGTGCAAAACTGGCACTGTTATCATACTAAAAATCTTCTCCTGCTGTGATATGGCTCCTAAATTCCCTCTTAATCACACATTTTAATAACAATTAGCTTCTACAGTGAATAAGAATTTGGTTACATCTTGCAAGTTTCCTGGGGTCTGCTGGACCACGTACAGTTCCCACTCAAAACCACTAGGTGGCCTTGATTTAGTGCTTGGGTTTTGAGCAGAATTTTTGACAAGAATCTTTGACAAGAGTTTGGGTTTTAAACTCTGTTCTCATTGCTTTGAAAGACTTTAAAATCCTGGTATCCAAAGCTGTACCTAGATATATAAATAGTGTTACCTGGGGGAGAAAAAAAATAATAATGGGAAAATGGAAACATCCCAAATTTTATAGTTTAAAATGGTATAATTGGGATTTGACCCCAAATCCAAATCTACCTCTATTAATAAAACCCTACTTTGCCTTATTTTACGAGTGCTGAAAAAGTCTGAAAAGGATGAGAAACTTTCATTGATTTTCCTGGAGCTATGCAACTACTAAATGGCTAAACCAAGATGGTAGTTGTCTTCAAGAGTTTGAAGGGCTTTCAGCTGCAAGAATTTTCAACTTGCTCTGCTTGACTCCAAGGAAACAAAAGAGAGCAAAAAAATATTCTTTTGAGTAAAGTAGGTTTAGGGTTAAGGTAAGGAAAGATTCTCTAATACTTTGAGTTATTCTAAAATATAATGGTTGTGCTTGGAGCTAATATGTTCAATACCTTTATGCCAACCATCTGTCATGGCCAGAATGTATTTCCTCTTAATCTCTGCTTCATTAAATCTCTTTCTTTCTCTGAGATAGAACTCTGATATTATCTGTATCAATCCCTTTCCTATCCCTCCTCCCCAACTGCTAATATTCCTCTATGCCTAACTACTTGATTCTTAACTAATTATATTTACTATGAATTTATTCAACATATCCTATATACAAATATGTTGTTTCTCCTGATCTAATGTAAGATCCTTAAAAGCAGGATCTATTTTCTTTTCTTTTTCCCCCTAGAATATAATACAATTCTTCACACATAGAAGACACTTATTAAATGATACTGCATTCAAATGATCGATTCATTTCCCCTTGATGGAATTCTTCAACAAAATCCTGGGTGATTAGCATTCTAGAGTGTCAGAAGATTGTTCTTCAATCATGATTTGAAGTAAATAATCTGAAAATCCTTTCCTAAATCTGAACATTGGTATAAAATTCTATATTACGGTGCAATATCAGAGGGTTTTGAATGGAGAAATTGGAAGGAAATGTTTAAAGATGAATTTGGGAACCCAGCTTAGCAGCAAGAAGCCAGATGTTATAATCTATATTTACAACGCAGGTTCTATTGTCCAAGGGGAGCATGGATAAAGGATAGGGCAGCTGTGAACCTGTTTAGGTGCCCTGGGACAGTACCTTTGTTGTTGCTTTCCTCAGCATCCTGGCTTCTACATTTAGAAGAGGTTTCTCAAAACTGCTTGATTGCGAAATAGATTGGGGGTAAAACCTGGAGTTACAAAGACCTGAGTTAGAATCTTTTCTCAGGTACTTGTTAGCTGAGTGTTCCTGTTCAAGTCATTTAAGTTTTCTTACTTATCTCTTCTGTATAATGAGGCTAATGATATCCATCTCATTGGGTGTTCAGGAGAACCCAAAGATATAATATATGTAAAGTGCTTTGCTGTTGTTACATAGAATTTACATTGATATTTCTGACATTGAATCATTTTGTAGTTTTTTTTTTTCTTTTCTGTACCCAATTGAATGTAATTTAATAAATTAAATTCTGGGAATGACTTTAATTTCTTTCTATACCTGGTGCTTAGTGGAGTCCATGGCACACAGTAGACACTTAATAAATGCAGATTGACTTAGTCACTTAGAAAAATAGGAAACATAGTTTTGGCTTTATTTTGTTTTTCAATAATGGCTCATTTTTACAAAAGCTAGTCTCTATCAGGAATCACTTTTTATTTGTCTAAAGGAAGCCTGGGGACCAGTGACTGCTTTTCAAACACAATATTGTTCTGCCTGTACCTACTTCCCCAATTTTTCTGCAATATCTGGTTTATGGTTTGCATGGCATTGACCAACTTTTTCATCTACATCTTCCTTGGCAACTGCATAATGGGAGGCTTGGCAGTTTATAGCAAACCTTTGTCAAAACTAAATGAATCTTAATTAATCCATTATAATTCTTGTGCTTTCCTTTTCAGAATAATGTTCTGACAATCTAAGCCTTCCATCAACAACAACAAAAAAAAAAAATGGAATATGAGAGGTGGAAGATACGTTAGAGTCACCTTCACTGCCCATTACTCAGATATCCTCACTGGCCATCAATTGCATCTAGGATTAAATGCAGAGGTCAAATGGACATTTAAAGTCCTTAACAATCCGATTCCCATATATGTTTATCATTTCAGAACAAATCAGAAACAGTTTGGTGGTATTTGGGGGGTAATATGCTGAAATGAGAGTCGAAAAGACCTGAATTCAGAGCCTGTCTCAGGCACTTACTAGTAGTTCTCTGACCCTATACAAAGCATTTAATCTTTCAGCCTCTGTTTCCTCATATGTAAATCAAACATACTATTAGCCTCTAATTTATAGGGTTATTATGAAGATCAAAAGGGATAACATATGTAAAACCATTTGCCAAATCTTAGCAATACAAATACTATTATTGTTATAATTATTTTTATTACTCTTTATATACGTTCCATTCCAAAACAATTGACAAACTAGATATTCTCTGAATATCATATTCCATCTCCTTCCTAAGATCCTTTCCTTTATGAGCCTCTTGTCAATGTATAAATATGATATTACTCATAACCCCTTATCTCTCTATAGTGCCTGATACTTAAAAAAAAAAATTATAATTAGCATTTCACTCCAAAGAAGAGGAAATGAAGGGACAGAGAAGTTAGATGACTAGTACAAATTCACATGGGCAATTAGTGACAGAGCTTAGACTTGAAATCCAATTGTTCTACTTTCGCCCCAGTGCCTTTTTCCACCATATGACACTGCCTTTCTTTATGGCTTATCGAAGTCAAATCTCTTCCCCAGAGGAGACCGAGAATTTGGTTGATTCTCTTATCAATGATCCATACAGGCCACGTGCAGTGAATGTTCAGTCTTCTGAGGGACAGCATCCCCCTCCCTCTTTTCTCTCCCTTTCCGTTACCTCTCTATCCAACATTAGTCAGCTTCACTACTCATTAAGCCCGTAGCTGTGCCAGAATCAGGGGAGCAAAATGGAAATGGGGAATAACTGACACATTGTAAAATTGTAAAATGAAACTGATGTTCTGAGTATTTAGGCACATTCTGAGCTAGAATCTTGGAGATTACCACAGGTGGGTTCTATCTCTCTGTGATGGGAGACATCTGGTGAGAACACATCTCCTGATTTGTGCCTCAGTGAGTATTAACAATTGGAGGACAGAGTTCTTTTTACTTCAACAGTTTTGGCCAGTAGGAAAGCTGAACATCACTCAATGTGGTCTCTGCTCACTCAGAAATTTTGTGATTCTGTGAACAGAGCCAGGCAAGCAGCAACTTCCAAACATGTCGGCGCTGGCCAAGGTACTGCATTTCTCTGACCCGGGCTTGCTTATCTATAAAACAAGGAATTGGACTCAATGACACCCAAAGGTCCTGCCAGTTCTAAATATAGTGACCCTCATTCTGGCCAATTAAGCCCTAATTAATTATGGAATGATGTGGGTTGATTGTTGAAACTTCAGTAGGCAACCAGGAAGCTAACTGATTGGCTAAAAGTGAGTCTGGGACTCTAGGGCAGGTCAAAATGCTTAATTCAGATTGTCCAAGTAGAAATAGTCCAAGACCATGTTTGGAAATTTATTGGCCTGGAAATTATGCTTATCTATACCTTACATAAGAGTTGGGGAAAACTTAAATCTTCAATTAACCAATCAATCAATAAATAAGCATATGGTAATTAAACATTTTATGTGCAGACACTGTTAAAGGCATCAAGAATATAAAGATATAAAAAGGGAAATAAACCTTCCCCTCAAGGAGTGTGAATTCAATTGGGGAAAATTTACACACACACACACACACACACACACACACATATACAGAGAAAGAAAGAGAGAGAGAGAGAGAGAGAGAGAGAGAGAGAGAGAGAGAGAGAGAGAGAGAGAGAGAGACTGACTTATATATGCAGATTATATATATATATGTATATATTTATATACATATATATATTTGTAGATAGACATAATATGCATATTGTGTATATATATATATATATGTGTGTGTGTGTGTGTGTAGGTATATAATATTCTATTTGTCTCTCTCTATGTCCGTATTTCTATGAATCTATCTTCCTCTCTGTCTTTCAGTCTCTGTGACTATCTGTATCTCTGTCTCTGAGTCTGTGTCCCTCTCTCCATATATGTATATATATGTGTATGCCCTGCTCTACATCACACAGATTATAACTAAGCAGAGTCTAGATACAAACCACATACACACATATGCTCACACATCTGTATACACATATACTTCTTTACATATATGTGTATGTATGTGTGTATTTATATAAAATATGGCAACTTGGAGAAGGGAGGATACTGGCAGCAGAGGGGACCAGGAAATTCATCAAATAGAAAGTTCTGGAGTTTATTTTTAAAGGAAAATAATTTCTTATAACTGTGGGAAAAACATTTAATTTGGAATAATATATCCTAAATTCAAATTCTAACTCTTTTCATTGTTAGCTTTGTATCATTAATTGAGTGAATTCACCTTTCTGGACTTTAGTTATTTCATCTATAAAATGAAGGCATCAAATTTGATTTCTATTAAATTCCTTCCAAGTCCAGACCTCTGGTTCTCAGATCGGGTCTCCAGAATTAAAGCTTGATAGAATAATCCAGAAATTATCACCTAATATGAGGACTGTCATTTTTAATTTCTATTTCCATTTACTTTATCCTGATAAAATATTTCTGATCCCTTGTATGGCCCTTTCCAACTTTCAACTTATGATCCAAAGAATGTGTTCTCTTTTCTTCACAGAGAGCCCCTGGAAAAACTCACTCATGTAGCTTAGTGTTTAAAGGGTAGCAGAAATTAGAAGCATAGAGTTTCCAATTATGCTGATGACAGACAAAGAATGCAGAGAAAATAAGGTATTTTTTAATTAAAGCTTTTTATTTTAAAAGCATGCATGGATAATTTTCAGCAATCACCCTTGCAAAACATTGTGTTCCAAAGTTTTCTTCCCTCTTCCCACCACCCCTTCCCTAGATAGCAAGTAATCCAATATATGTTAAACATGTGCAATTATTCTATACCTATTTCCATATATTTCATGCTGCACATGAAAAATCAGATTAAAATGTAAAAAATGAGAAAGTAAACAAAAAAGCAAATAAACAACAACAAAAGAGTGAAAATACTATATTATGATCCACATTCAATCTTCATAGTCCTCTTTCTGGGTACAGATGGCTGTCTCCATGACAAGACCATTGGAAGTGGCCTGAATCACCTCACTGTTGAAAAGAGCTATGAGACAATTAGGATTGACTGAGATAGATTTCTGATCTCCAGGAACTTAGAGGCTAAGGAGATGCAGAAAGACTAGGACCTTAGCTGGTGGTTCAATAATCAGGAAAATTGAGAAAGTGTGAAAGGTTGGGAGTGTGGATTCCAGTATATTGGAGTGAATAAAAAACAGACTCAAGGTCATATAGATAGTAACAGAGCTTCAAGTCATGGGCTTGGGACTCCAGTGAATCCCTTGAATTCAGGTCAATGATCATGAGCATCATTAAGCCATATCCTTAAGTTTTAAAATGACTTTACAGAAATGATCACATTCATTTTCAAACAATCCTGTGAATGACAGCTGTAAGTGTTATCATTCTCGTCTAATGGAGACACAGAAGAAAAGTAGAGTGACCCGGGAGAGGTCAGAATAACTCTTACTTTCTGTCTTCACTTCACAGGAGCTGGGACTGTGATTAAAAGATGGTTTGTGACAGATATGAGGAAACTGAGGCAAACAGGATTAAGTAACTTGCTCAGGGTCACACAATGTTTGAGGTCAGATTTAAACTCAGGAAGAGTTGTCCTCCTGATTCGGAACTCAAAGTTTTATGCATTGTATCACCTATATGCATCTGCACTGCAAATTGCTCTTCACTGCTTACCAATTAAAGCCAAAACTCTTTAGTCTGGCATTCAGGGCTCCTCACAGTGTTGCCTACACAGTCTTTCCAGATCTGTCTCCCATTACCCTTTCACCAGATGCTCCAGCCATCTCAAACCAATTAAATCTCCGCAACCGTGTCATGAATATCCCCAGGTCTCTAGCTAGATCTGCAATGTCACCTCTCATATCTCTGTCTGTTATAACCCATTTTTTTCTTATGTTTAAAAGGAGAAAAAAAGAATAGAAATAAAGGAAAGGAAAGAATGGAGAGGGGAGGAGACAGGAGAAGAGAGAGGGAGGAATTTCATCTGTAAATCAGGAAGGTAGACGACCTGAAATTTCAACTAAATAGTCTAGTCAGCAGATAGCTAAATATAATTAGAGTTGGGATTACTCAACAAAAAGAAAAAGACTTTCAGTAAAAGAGATGTGAGTTTTCTTTTGTTAATTCTGAGTCTCACTAATGTTATACTCTGTTGGACATCATTTTTAAATCAATGGTGTATATATTTGTGGGAGAATTATCCTGGATTTGCCAGGGTGTGTGTGTGTGTGTGTGTGTGTGTGTGTGTGTGTGTGTGTGTGTGTGTGTGTGTGTTGCAAGTGAAGAGACTCTTATAACTACTGTTCTTCTTATTCCATTTGAACAAATATTTGTTTTTTGGCAAAAGCTAAGTGAGGTTACTGGCTTATCATTAATGGAAACACACAAGTGGGGGCTCACAAGTTAAACTAATTAGCCCTGAAAATTGAGAGCAATTATACTCTTAGAATTAATCCTTGACTGTAGATGAGATTTGGAAAACTTACAGAGGCACTGAGGATACAGAGATAACTCTCAATAAGACAAGAGGTATTTATTATGTACCCATTGTGTGCCAGACACTGTGATAAGTTTATGGAGAGACAAAGAAAAGTCAAAGATAACAAAGCCCTCCAGAAACTTACGATGAAAAACAGTAACTTTTCTAAAGAGCCACACATAAATTCTAAACAGCCAAATCAGTATGTGGCAATTTGATGAAGTTGATCTCACAAGTAATTAGATGCATCGAAGAATTTTAAGAGAGAAGTCACCTGTTAAGAGAGAAGTCAGGTTAATCACCTGAGATGGTGATTAACATGATTATGGCATTTCTTAGAATTTCCCGGGATAACATGATCTATAACATTTGAAATGCTCGTCTGTGTTCACCTGAGGCAGCCTCTTTTTACATTGATTCCAGGTATTCTTGCTCCTTCTCTAGAGCCTTTTCCCTTGAACTCCTTGTCTATCCAAGTGTAGAAGTCTTAACCAAAGCAATCCTTTGATCAAAAGTCTTCAATGGTTCCCTATTGTCTACTGAATAAAGGTAAAATGTCTTTTTTTTTTTTTTGGCATTCTAGGCTCCAAACAATTTCAAGATTCATTTCTCATTTCTCCAGATAAATCAGACTATTTTTGGGCTTCTGAACACATCTGGCATTCCCTTGTGTTTCTACAGTCTGTGGTTGCTAGCAAAAAGGGGACTATGCCATGGGCATTTGAGCTGTTTCTATAATATGAGTAAAAAGTATACAGGTGTGCCTGAAGCTATAGGAACATGAACTTACCAAGAGCTGACAATCATGCCTCAGGACTATTTTGAAAGAGTTAGTAGTATTGGTAGTTGGGGCACTCAAGTACTGTTGGGAAGGGGATTATACATTCTTAACAACTTACTTTCAACCTGTCCAAATATAGAAATATTAATATAAAAAATAGTCGGTATTCTTTGCCATTTCTATTTCCAGAACATTTCTCAAATATATCCCCTCCTTGCTATTCAAACTGCTTCCCCCTCCAAATTAGTAACTCTTCCCTTCTTCTCTGGATATTTGCAAACAGGCTTCTACTTACTCCCCCTTCCACATGGCTTTCCTATTATGATTCCTCTTCCACAGCTGGAAAAGCTATTTTCCCAAATTGCAAGATCAATTATGTCAACAGCTTTCTTAATAAATTGCAGTGGCTTTCTATCAAATTTTGGATCAAATATATACTTCTTTATTTAACATTTCAATCTTTTCACAACCTGATCTCTTCTTATCTCTTCATTCTTCTTATTCTCTTTCCCAGCTTTGGAATTCTGTCCATTTAAAGGCCAATCATAGACCTCATTATTCCACAAACAATGGTTCATTTCCCATCTTTGAGTGTTTTCATGGGCTATGTCCTAGTTCTGTAACCCACTCTCTCCACCACCATCTCTTATAAACCTAGACTCATTTTGAGTCTATGAAGTCTTTCCTATTCTACCCAATGATAATTCTTCCATTCTCAAATCTTCTTGCTTTAAATCTATCTATCTATCTATCTATCTATCTATCTATCTATCTATCTATCTATCTATCTAGATATAGATATAGATATATGTACATATATATTTTTATTTATATATATAATAAATATATATGTATACTATATATTTATTTATATAGATATTTATATCGATTCTCCATTCCATATTGCCTCTCTAGAAAAAAACAAAAATAGAACTCTGTCTTGTGTGTATATTGAGAAAGGAAACCTAGGACCCTGAAACCAGCCTTTGTTAAAACACAACCTGAGTTCTAAGAAAGACGGCTGATTCCAAAGAGATCCAAGAGCATGTTAACAGCTTCTAAATATGATGCTTAATAAAGGGAAGTCTTTTGTACTGAAACCTGACAGCGACATGAGACAGCACCCTGGATAATTGTAATAAGGAAGGTAGTACACTTCGGGATGTTAATTGAATTTCACCTACTCAGCTTCCACTGCCTATCACTACTAGGGAGATCTGGCAGTCGGTAGGCCTTTTCACTTTCTACAAGGGGTGATTAGCAAAGGAGATGACTGACAATTTTTTTCTTTGAAACCTGTTGGGAAATGCCTTCTGTAATATTTCTGTGGAGTAAATGAAATGAGTGTCATTGTGCCATTTACCACTTAGGAGATCAACTATGAATGAACCAAAGGAGTGGGAAAGCATTAATTAAACACTTACTATATGCAGGTTCCTTGCTAAGTGCTGAAGTCACGAATGGGAAATTAACAACTATTGCTCTCAAGGAGAGACCATTTTAATAGGGGATGACAATATATGGACTCTGAGCTCACTATCAAAGGCAAGGACACCATCAACTAGTTTGCATTCATTCACCTGTCTCCCCTCACCAAATAAAGTATGGGGAAGACTTAATATTTCTATGGAATAAATAAAACACCACCTCCAAGACTACCCATATGGCACATGGAAAATGTGTTGGCTCTGGAGTCAGAGTACTTTCTAATACTGTCATGGTAAATTTGAGCAAGACAGTTTACTTTTCGAAGTCTCATTTTCCTCATTTGTAAAATGAGAGAGGGATATTGGAAGTGAGGGCTTTTAAGATCTTTTCTTACCTGGATACTTGGTTTCAGAGCACCAGGAAGCAGTTTCCCTTTTTCCTCAATCCCACCCAAGACCCAGCTTTTATCACTTGCTCACTGATGCCTGAAAAGCTTGTAACAAAAGATAAAGAATCTTATTCCAAGAAGAGAAAAAATACAAAATAAAAAACAAACAGAAATAAAAGCCAAAATGTCCCTCCCTCACCCTACCACGCCATCTTTGTAGCTAAGCGTTGGCTCCTACAATTATTACTTGCAAGATTGCTTACCAGAGTTTGAGATCAATCTGCTGCCAGAGAAGACAGAAACTAGCAAACCTGAGAGATCTAGAGTGGGCTCTAAAGGAAGCAAATTATCCTGTGGTAATGTGATCAGGAATGTTGTGTTTGATCCCAAAGGATAAAATCCATTTCAATTAGTGGGAAAACAACATCCACCATAACCACCAAAATCATCGCCACAGCAAAACAGTGAGGTCAATTTTTGGCCTGTTAAGAAGAAACACTTCCTAACAATCAGGGCTGTCAATATTATTAATAGCTAGCCCTCATGTAGTGTTTTAAGCTTTGCAATGTAATGTATGGTTATTATCTCATTTGATTCCAACAGGGGAATTATTATTATCATCATTTATTGTTATTATCTCCATTTTGCTAAGGAAGAAACTGAGGCTGAAAGAAAGATCAAGTAATTCGCCAAATAGTTCCACAGCTAGGAAGCATCTGGGCCAGGGTTCAAACTCATCTTCCTGGTTTTAGATGCAACACTCTACCCTCTGTACCATTTAGATGCTTGGAATCAGCTGCCTCTGTAGAATGGAAGAAGATTTTCTGTATAGATATTCAAGAAAGGCTAAGATAACCTCTTGGGAAGCTATAGAGAGAATCATTTTTCAATCAATCAACAAGAATTTACTGAGCACCCAATATACGTCAGATTCTTTGATAGTGCTGGAGAGATCAGTCCATACCCCAATAATCCCTACCCTCAAAAAGCTTACATTTCATAGAGGAAGAGGACATGTAAGCATACAAGTACATACAAAATGTAGACATAAAGAAAGGGACTAGACACATATGTGATTTCAAGCATGTCCAAGGACTCTTAGCCTAGGGTCTAAGAACTTATGAGTGGCATACATACAGTCATGGGCATTGTATGTATATAATTATATGTGTGGATATATATTTATATGCATTGTTTCTCTTTATACCACTACATAGTTAATTTTATGTACATTAAATGTTATTTTGAGAAAGGGTCTATATATTTTACTAGACAGCTAAGGATTCATGACATAAACAAGGTAAAGATGCTCTGGTGTGGGAAATGCTGGAAATAGAACTCATTCTATTAATTTAAGCATATTTGCTTCAATTAATAATCTTAAAGAATTCCCCAGATCCCTGTTAAGTAACATAGAAGCAGCTGGGCAAGGTGAGGAAGGCGGTGGAAGGGCAGGAAAGGTCTCCTGTAGGAAGTGAGATGGACCTGAGCTTTGACAGTCTTAAGTCTTCTTAAATAGAAGTAGGGGCATGCTGGTAAATTTTAGCAGCCACTTCTCTGAAAATCATAAAAGTAAATGGTTTTATCTGTGTTGCTAACATTTTCTCCATCACTTTCTTAAATCTAGACAATCACCAAAAAAAAAAAAAACCTCTAATATGTAATAATTGTTGATTTTCATGGTGTGATTGCTCACATTGCATTCTGTCAGGGCCTATGAGCTGACTCAATATTCTCCTGGGTATCGGTAAGAAAATGTGATTTCTGAGATCCCTCATAACAATAAGATTCTATGAGTTTGTAGGTTTAATTAGCTAGATTATAACTAAAGGTCTAGGTCCACATCGTTCTTAGAAGCAATGAATGATTTTACTGTTTTTTTGTTTGTTTGTTTTTGTTTTTTTGTTTATCATATCTATTTGTGACTCTATTTGGGGTTTCTGGCAATTGGGGTTAAGTGACTTACCAAAGGTCACACAGCTAGGAAATGTTAAGTATCTGAGACCAGTTTTGAACTCAAGTCTTTCTAAATTCAGGGCTAATGCTCTATTCACTGTGCCACCTAGCTGCCCTCCAGTTCTTTTTTACAGATGGAGTACTGAGGAACACAGGGTTAAATGATTTGCCTAGGGTCACACAACTAGTAAGTATTTGAGCAAGATTTGAAATCAGATGAGTCTCCAAATCTGGCACCTAACTATTCATAGATGCTCTGGGAAATGCCATTTTCTCAGTTTTCTACAATTCTCAGTTTACAACCCCCTTGGATGAAATTACTTCCAAATAGTTTTCCATTGTTGTTGCTTATTCAGTACTGTACCTTTGGGGCAGCTAAGTGGTACAGTGGATAGAGCATCAGCTCTGAAGTTAGGAAGACCTGAGTTCAAATCTGGTCTCAGACACTTAACATTTCCTAGCTGTGTGACCCTCCACAGCAAATCGCTTAATCCTAACTTTCTCTGCAAAAAAAGAAACTCAGAATACTGTGCTTTTGAAAAGTTTGGTTTTATTCATCAGTGACAAGCCAGACAAATCTCATTTTTCTACTATAAATCAGACAAGTCACAAATTTTACATTTTCTTTTTTATCCCATAAATCACTAATTCAACATCTGTAATCCTAAAAAAATAGAATAAGTGTCTATCTAAAAAGTGAGGAAGGTGGGCTATCATAAGTGACCAGTTACATCATTCACAGAGAAGCAGGGATGAAGTCCTGAAATTATAAAAAGTCCTGGGTGATTAAAAAGTCCTGAAAGCCTGTGTCACTGAAAAGAGGGTAGCTTTAGCAAATGCTACTGTGTTAATAGTGCTATCTAAAATTTGTTAGCTTAAATTTAGCCTTTTTATTTATATACATGTATATATGCGGATAGAGATAGAGATCTTTACCTATATCTGTATCTCTATCTATACACTGATAAAAAACTGATGCTAAGAAAGAATTCAGCTATGATCTCAGTGGAAACTGCAAATGGTTATAACTGAAAATAGTCACATGTACAGAAGCTAAATGAATTTGTTTCTTAATCTACTCAGATGCTGGTACTTTGGGAATTGGTCCGTTGTTGTTGTTTACATGTCTTAGTGGCTGGAGAGCTGATTTGGGAGATAGGAAGATCTCTATTCAAGTCCCATTTCCCATATAAATTATTTGCCAGAGATCTCATGAGCAAATCATTTAAACTTTCAGTGATCTAGGCAACTCTTTTACATTACAATTTGAGAAGATGTCAATCCCAATTGGTAGAGGGAATTTCCTGATCTGGGAGTTCCTTGTACTAAGGAAATCCCACGTTGAGTTGCTCTCTGGTTTTGATCTGAGATGTTACCATTGAGATCTCTCAGTGAGGAAGAAGGTTGAGACTTGGCTGTACAGCTTCTAGGATTAGACATGGCTGATCCCCTAATGGATGTAGAGACTTATACAGGGTCACAGGGAGCAGTTAGTAATGAATTATTATTATGCTATAAGAAATGATGAACAGGCTGATTCCAGAAAAGCTTGGAAAGAGTTACATGAACTGATGCTGATTGAAGTGAGTAGAACCAAGAGAACATTGCACATAGCAACAACAATTTTATGTGATGATCAATTGTGATGGAAGTGGCGTTTTTCAACAATGAGGTGATTCAAAGCAATTCCAACAGACTTGTGATGGAGATAGCCATCCACATCCAAGAGAGAACTATGGAGACTGAATGTGGATCAAAGCATGCTATTTTTACCTTTTTTGTTTGTTTCTTTCTTTCTCATGCTTTTTGTTTTTCTTTTGATGTGATTTTTTTCTTGCACAACATAACAAATATGGAAATGTATTTACAAGAATTGCATATATTTAATCTATATCAGTTTTTTTGTTTTGTTTTGTTTTTTTTGTCTTGGAGAGAGGGAGATAAAGAGAGAGAGCAGGAAAAAGTGGAACACATATCTTTACATATATTTGGAAAAATAAAATACTATTTTAAAAAAGACTGTGACCCATTATTCCAGTTGGGACTAGCAACTGTCCTGAAGTTTTAGTGATTTCACTAGTTACATAGCCAATCTATATTAAAATTGAGACTTAAACCCTAATTGAAGTCTGATTAGATAAGATTCCTAGCTGGGTCTCTAATCACTATATCTTGGAAGGGCCTTTGAGTAATCTTTCTACCCACATTGTGCTTAATTCCTGAATACCTTTTATATATTGCTGTCTTTGCCCTGTTGTTCCAGGAATCCTTCACAGAAGAAGGACTTTATATGTGGGAAACTTTTGCTTTGTTTTGTTTTTCTCTTGATATTGTGAGAATGCCAAGGTTTTCCCCAGGCCATTAGTTGATTCTCATTGTTGCCATATATCTAACTCACTTTGTTTTCTGGCTGATATGTATATATGTGTATGTATACATATTCACATGTGTGGATGTATATATATATATATATATATATATATATATAAACAAACATATAAAATTCACATACAGAGACTAACTTACTCAGGATCACACAGCTAATAAATGTTTGATATAGGAGTTCAGTTCAGATTTTCTGACCCCAGAATTCAGAATTCTATCCACTATACAACCTAAATCCTTTGATCCATACCCAAATCATTTTATAAATAAGGAAACTGAGGTCTAGAAATGTGATGTAATCTACTCAAGGTCAAGGACATTATAAAAGTAGTGAAGCAGAGCTAGGCATTTCTAATATATCTCTGTTTTAAGAACCTCCAATTATTTCTACCTTATCTATAACAAATCTATTAAGTTTAACCTTGAGCCTGTCACTCAGCATGCTGATTGTTGAGGTTCAGTCTTTAAGCATTAATGCTTTCCATCCACAGAAGAGTTTCTACTCTTCTAAGTCAGAACTTCATTTTTTCACTTTACTAACAAAAGCAACTTAGCATTATTGAAAACCTCAGAAATCTTACTGAAGTAGCCATGGTTAACTCTGATGTGTCACTCCCTTTGCCTCAGTTTCCTTTTCTATAAAATTACAATGATTAGATTAAGTGATCTCCAATGACCTTCCCACAACCTCCCTACAACCATACAGCAATGCACAATTAAGCTTTTACCAAGATGGAATATAAATTCCACGAATGTATAGACTTTTATTTTTGCAACAAAAAAATAGAATTTCAGAGTTGGAACTGAATAGTACAAAGCATACTTAAAAATAAAATAAATAAATTGACAAATGAATGAACAAATGAATTAATTAATACAAATTAGTTATGTCTGACAAATGATCATCTAGCTTATGTATAGTTATCTTCAGGGAAGAGTAATCTACTATCTTTATACATATTCCATAATATTTTTGGATAGCTTTAATAGTTATTATATTCTTTATAACTAGTATAGTGCTTGGTTCATAATAGGCATGCTAAATAAGTGGGTAGTTCACTTTTATAAACATTCTACCCTAACATTGATTGAAATCCCATCCCTAATGGACCTAGCTAGATTTCTAGAAAACATCTCTCAATACAGTTGAAAGCATTTAATAATGGTGTATTTACTGTACCATCAGTGTTTTTCCCAGAGGACATGTTTGTCACATTACTGTGATGCATTAAAACATATTAAAAGAAGCCCACATTGGCTTCTTCTCTGATAATGGATGATCCAGAAAGTCTTTTTATCATTTTTTTTTTGAGGAACTGAAAAGACCAACTAATAACTGTGCTGCTAAACCACATGAATACAAGGAGAAGAAATAAAGCCTACTTTTTCAATGAGAGAATTGGCCATCTCAAATTTGATTTCTGTGTCCAAAGCCTAAAAATAAATCCATCCACAGAATAATCTCAAGTGAATACTAATAGTATGTACAAAGGAAATCTCAATCAACTTCTGTCCTCCAATAAATCGACATATCGCCTTTCCAGAAGATGCTATCCCTTTGAATCACGGCTGGATGGCATTTTAACAAAATCTAATTCAGCAGAAAAGAAAAACGCCATCATTTGGGATTGATGGTTCATTTAGGGAGAGAATGCATCTGGCAGGGCTGTGAGGTATTATTCTAAAGGCATTGCTGTTTGTGTTTTGAATTTCAGCAAGATGTTTCTTTTCCATAGCAACAGTGACTCTCCTCCCCCCATACACATATTTCCCACCCCTCCCCAAAAAATTAAAAACAGGGAATTGCTGTGATAAAATATATACATCGCAAAGGACTCATAGACTGCATTTTTCTTAAACCACTTAACATAAAACCTTCATTTTTTACGGTGAGCTCCATGGTGGTTTCATGATTTGCAGCCAGAAACAAGTTATTCCTGCAGCATCAAAGAGATATAAATCTTCCATACCCAGGATCTGATTCCCAAGGCAGTGGCCCCGGGACACAAATGAGATTTCTCGTATTGCAGCAGGGTTTGTAGTAACAGCTTTGATTAAAGGAAACAAAGTTGAGAGATAGATGGATGAATCTTCAATTTGAGCCTCCCTGGGATACAGAAAAAGGATGTGGGAGTTTGTAAGCTGCCTAGCTAAAAGTATAGTTCCTTTCTATATGGCTTGTCATGTGGCTTGTAAAAGGGTAAGGGAAGGGGAATGGGAGGGGAAGAGAAGGTACCATAAGGGATGGAGATGATATATTAATTGTACTTAAATATTTGAAAGATGGTCATAAAGAAAAGGAAGTACTCTTACTCTGTTTGGTCCCATTTATAGCCTAAGAGTCATGGGTAGAAGACCAAGAAGCCAATTTAGACTGTGTCAGGAAAATTTTACCAACAATTAGAGAGATAACGAAGTGGAATGGATGTTCAGGAGGTAGTATGTCCCCTGCCTTTAAGAGGTCTGAAAGCAAAGATGGGTAAGAAGTTATTGAAGTCTTAAGAGGTAGCATTGCATATTAGAGTGGTCAAGAAGATCTGGGTTCAAGAGGCCTCTGACTTAAACTGCCTTTGTAAGTAAATTATTTTAGCTTTCATCACTCCCAGGACCTCACCAAGACTAAATCATATATCTTTTGCTTATCTTCATCAAAGCAAAGAATTCTACATTCAAAAGTCCTGACCAAACCTTTACCTGTAACAAATTCTAGTGAATAAAGAATCCTAGTGAATCTCCCATGTCCTAATTTAACTTTTTGATGAGAACATGAGAATGTGCTTATAGTTATCTGAGGGAATGCCAGGAAGTATAGGAAAGGAAAGCCACCCTCCCTGTGCATTGATTAATGTTTTCTTTATTGCCAACCTGTGTTTGCCTTGAAAATCTGGCTGGTTCCCTGAGTAAATGCAGTCATCCTAAAGGAATGAACAAATATCCTCCTTGGTGGGTCCCTCAAGATGAAGCACAATGCAACTGGAAGGCTGCTTCATCTCAAGAGTCACATATCAAATAAGAATACTTAGCATAGTACCTTCTTTGTTTTTAGTCTATAAAAACATCTTAATGAGAAATGGACTTTGAAAAATTCACCTAGAAGGGAATTGCCTGGGACCCTCCCATTCTAAGACCCTGAATGGCTGTGAGTAGGGATTTTCCCAGACAGAAACTCAGATGTTGGTGCTTCCTCAGATTGATGATGGTGTAATATTTCTTATATTGTATTCATTGTTGTGATGATCATTGTGTTTGTTGATTGAGTATTACTTTTATGCTATAATTTTCTTCTTCCCTTATTTCTTGTTTGAATCAAATTTCTAAGCAGTAATAAACCTGTACCCATCTTCTTTAAGCCTGTGCCCTGTTGAATGTGAATTCTGAATCTAGATTAACATTACCTCACCTCTCCCTACACAAAGCAGAATTCCATGGATCCTAAGTCATGCCCTCCATATTGGCTTATGATGTTCAGAATCCATGCTCAGAGTTTTGTCTTCTTAGTTTAGCATTTTATTAAGCATTTTTCAAATTTATCACATTTATCACATTTTAATGTATGCATACATATGCAATACTCTTTATGCATTTGTGAATGCACATGAAAGAGAGACAGAGAGAAAGAGAGAGAGAGACAGACAGACAGAGACAAAGAATAAACTTTAGTTTGACAAGTACTGTGCTAGCTGTTTGGACATATAAAGATAAAGACAAGATGTTCCCAGCTATCAAGCATCTTACATTTTAAAGGAAGCTAATACAACATACATACACATATACAGAGAGAGGCATTTATAAAACACATATGTACATGAAAACATGGTAAGAGATCTGGTGAATTGTTTGCTATACTAAAATACTCTGCTACCGCACTGACCTTCACAGCTGCTCTACCATTACTGATATATCTTTAATAATTCTCATCTCAGATTTAAGACTGTTGCTTTGAGGATGAGATTTGGGAATCTGCCAGCTTTCTCTTAGATTTCTTGACCAGATAAGGCTATATTTTTCTTCTTTTCCCTTTTCTAGAAGCTGTTGTGGTAGCATGAACTTGTTACAGATCAGGAATTCCAGGGTTTTGGCTGACAGCATCTGGGGCTTTGGGCAAGAGGGTCAATTTTCACACTGACAGAATCATCTTAGAAAAATCAAGGTACTGCTGATCTGGCCAATCAGACCTGGCTCTTCAGTGACTTCTTGAACAGTACAGAGTAAGGTAGAAGTGAAGCTTGCTCAGAAAGTCCACAGTCTTTATAGAGTCTTTCCTTCCTCTCAGAAGAGTGTAGTAGTAATGATATATTACTTTTGATTATTATTTTAAGTATTTGTCAATGCACACTTATTAATGTTTGTGTTCTAGCATTTCTTTTGTAATAGTGAAGAAACATATCTGGCGTAGGAACATAATTTATTACTTTTTTTCACCAAATAACTTTTTTAGAAGGGACTCTGTTGATTCATTAAGGGAAACCATTAACCATGAGACATAGCAAAGTTTTATTTAAGATACTTTATTCAGCGTTATAGGATATGGGAGTATATGGTGAGGGGGAAGTTTTGGCTTTTCTTTTTAGAGGTCATATATCCCCATGACTGAATTGAGTCTACCCAACCAGACGCAGATTTCCTTGTGAGACAGAAAGTGCCTCCCTCAAGTCACAGGTAAGAAATCAGCAATCATCTCTGACACAGACCAGTAGGGAATCACTAGTTGCATTTGGACTTTTTCAAAGGAACAGAGTACATACAGTTTTCACCAAAGAATGCATCCCAATAAGACTAAACATCTCTCTTCACAACAGAAAAATTCAATGTTTCTATTTCCATTTGGAACTGATTCTTTGAAACACTGCCTCTGACCCCACAACTCCTAGTCATTGTAAACATGTTCCAAATTCTGGACTTGGTCTTCAGTCATGCCTGATACTTCATGACCCATTTGGGGTTTTCTTGGCAAAGATACTGCAGTGATTTGCCATTTCCTTCCCCAGCTCATTTTACCCACCTGTATTGTATACACATGTACATGAGTGTCTCTGTGTGTAAACACATGAACAGTTTACATATCTGACTAGGCGGTTTTTCCCCCATAGAATATAATCACCTTCAAAGATTCTCTTCATTTTGGCCTGTTCAGGGTCACATAGCTCATGAAGATGAGCCTCCCTGATTCTAAGACCACTGTTTTATCCACTGTACCACCTAGCAGTCCTTCCATTTCCTGTGCTTACCTTATATTCCACCTTGATGTCAACATTAGCCTTTTCAAAAAAACATCTATATTATAAAAATGTTAAAATAAGGTCCTCAAAATTTAGCACTAAATGCTTTCTCTCCTTTCCTCCATCTCCTCTCCTCTGCTTCATTTTATGTTTTCACTATCTCCTCTTCTCACTTCTCTTTTCATTAAAAAATTTTCATTAAAAAAAAAAGAAAAACAAAGCCAAATAACCCCTTCTTACTTAGCCTTGCTACCAAGACCAAACTCCCAGAGCCCACCATATTGGTTTGGATTCAAGAGGGACAGCCAACAGACTTGGAACACAAAAATGTAAGTAATCCACCAGCCTCAGTGTCCCCAAGTATCAGGATTAAAGGTGTTCCACCAAAGCTAGTTATTCAGTTCTTTTCTAAAGGCAATTCTGTACTCTGTTGTTCTGAGAAACAGAAATGCTCAGTTGCAAGAAGTCATAGTCTATCATAAAAATGCTTACCCTGACATGTGTGGAACCCCAATAGCCAGTGGTGGGTCTAGCTGTATTCCTGGATAATAAGGATCTAAAGTCATAGGGAATAGGTTCAAATTCTGAATAGGCTACTTTCTACTCATGTAACCATGAATAAGTTACTTCCTTTTTACGGACCTCAATTGTTTTATCCATAAAGTGAAAAGGTTGGATTAAATGGCCTTTCAGGTCCCTGCAAATTTTGAACCTGAATTTCTATTCAAAGAGAAAGAGAGACAGAGACAGAGACAGAGAGATAGAGACAGAGAGAGAGACAGAGAGAGACAGAGAGAGAAAGAGAGAGAGAGAGAGAGAGAGAGAGAGAGAGAGAGAGAGAGAGACAGACAGAGACAGAGAGAAAGACAGAGACAGAGAGAGAAAGACAGAGACAGAGACAGACACAGAAGAGACAGAGAGACACAGAGAGAGAGGGATAGAGACAGAGACAGAGAGACAAAGAGATAGAGATAGAGACAGAGAGACAAAAAGACAGAGAGTAATTTGGATCCTAAGTAAAGACCTTTTTTAAACTAGAAAAACACATATGACCTAGGAAAGGTCATCTTTATCTTTAGATCTTAGACTATAGCTCAGACCTTTTTTGAATCTGTCTCTAAGTGTGTCATTTACATAAAACTCTCCTACCTTCCATTTCTAAACTTAACATTTATGTTTGAGGGAAAGAAATGGCAAAGTTCAAAAGCATATTTTTATATCCTTCCCCTCCATTGTTACCTTCATCTTCTCATCTCCTAACTGTGCCTGCTCACCCTTTTTCTCTCCCTCCTTTGAAGTCTCTTCTCTCTGCCCTCACAGAGAGCTGGCCCCTTTGCTTGGATAGCCCGCTTTCTGCCAACAGGTCAGCTATATAGTTGGCACACAGTCCTTTCTGTCCTGCTGAGATGAGACTCCATCTCTGAGACAATCTCCCCAGGTCTCGGTGGCTTCAGCTGCTGGCCACACTCCCCCTCCTAAGCCGCTAAACCTATCTTTCTGACAATGATGTTTAAATTAGCCTCCCAGAGAGAAGAAAATGCTCAAGTCCTGAAACCTCTTTGGTAGCTCTTTAAATCTGGCTCCATCTGACTTCATTATAAAGTTAATTTAATTTGAATGTTAGGATGACTCCTTGAGCCTCCATTGCTACCCGCTCTGACCATGACTGATCCCAAAGCATAAGTTGGTTTGAATTGGGCAACAACAACTTTTAACATGAAAGGAGTTTTCTCTGCTATTCAAATGAATTCAATGCTCATTTATTAAGCACCTACTATGTGCCAGGCACACAGGCCAAAATGGAGAGAATCTCTGCTTTGAAGGAGATTACATTCTGCACAGGGGAAATACCACCTAGTCAGATATGTAAATGTTTGTGTGTATATACACAGATAAGTTTACAACACATATATACATATAGGTATGTGTATATGTATATCTGTTGTTCAATCATGTCAATAGTGTTGCCTCTTCATGACCCCATTTGGGGTTTTCTTGGCAAAAATACTGGAGGGATTTGCCATGTCTTTCTCTCTTGTCTTTTTCTCTTGAGTTCTGTCTCTGTTTCTCTCTGTGTGTCCTTCTCTATGTCTGTGTGTCTTACAATGTGTCTGTCTCTTTCTGTGTGTGTGTGTGTGTATGTGTGTTAGTCTTTCTCTGTTTCTATCTCTTTGCTTCTTTCCCCCTCTTTCTCTGTATCGGTCTGTTTCTGTCTCTGTCTCTGTCTGCCTTTATTTCTCTGTGTCTCTGACTCTGTCTCTGTCTGTCTCTCTCTTTCTCTCTCTGTTTCTCTCTGTTTCTTCTCTCTCTCTATGCTTTTCTCTGTCTCTCTCTCTCTCTCTCTCTCTCTCTCTCTCTCTCTCTCTCTCTCTCTCTCTCTCTGTCTCTCTCTCTCTAATACCAGAATTGTTTTTACTGGAGGAACACTAGGGACTCAGAATGTCTTCTGTCTGAGCTGACCTGAGCCTTGATGAACTCTAGAGATTTTATAGGGCAGGGAGTAGGAGGGGAAAATTCCAAGTACTGGATACATGTACAAAAGCATTGAGGTAGGGAACAAAAATCCCCTGAGAAATAAAGGGAATTTGACAGGACTCTCATTCCAAAATTTGTCTAAGTCTTAAAAGACTTTTTAGAAAAACTAGGGTGAGAGAGGACAATAGGTTGAAAAAATAGCACTAAAAGCAGGCAGGGACAGCCTAGAGCCATCTACCACCTCCCTATTCCTTGTTCTCTGTGTCCCTTTATTGGGCATCTGTCTACGTGTCATTACTCTTTCCTGTCAAAGCCAACTTTCAGGGGAAAAAGATTAGAAATTAATTAGCCTTAATATATAAACAACTTAAACAGAGAAAACATCACGTGCTGTCTGCAGCACTTCCCTCCCCCTATGCCTGGAAAGCTCTCCTCCCCCACTGTTTCCTGGCTTCCTTTTTTTAGCTTCTACCAGACTCCCCTCACCCAGTGCTTGTCTCCTAAGATGACCTTTCTATATACCAGTTGTTTATACTGAGCTTTTCCAGGGTGTGTCCTACATTAGAATGTTAGCTTCTTGAGGGAGGGCTCCATTTTGTTTTTGTGATGGTGGTGGTGATGATGATGATGGTAGTGCCGATGACTATGGTACTATTGTTGCTTGGCTTTTTTTCCGTGGCATTTGGTACACTCTGTCCCACATAAATAATGTCCAACTCCAACAGCTGTGTCAATTTGCTTCAAACTCTCAAAGACCTTATTTAAATGAAAAGATTTCATATTATAAATCCATTGATATGTTTGAGAACCAGTTTTAAAATGTCCAAAGAGATTCCTCTCTAGAGTTTTTTTTTTTTTTTTTCTTGTTAATCTCTTTTCTCCTACCCCCAACATAGAAGTGTAACCTAAGGGAAGTGAGGAGAAGTTAAGAGATTCAATGCCAGAGGGAGGAACCATTAAGGAAGGGAAGGATTCTAGACATGGAATATCACAGAATCCCAGAATTCTAGAGTTAGATTTAGTTTACTATCCGTTGATTATGAATAAGTTATATGCTAGACATGGTGCTACATACTAGAAACATAAAGAGTAAAACAAATAAGACAACCTAGATCAAGCTCTTTATAAACCTCAAAGTGCTAGCTATCATCGTCATCATTTTTGTTGTTTTTCAATAATTTCAGTCATGTTTGACTCTTCAGGTGAGGTCTTCTTGTCAAAAATACTGGAAACTTTTGCCATTTCTTTCTCCAATTCATTTTACAAATGAGGAAATTGAGGCAAACAAGTTTAAATGATTTGTTCAGTGTCACACACCTAGTAAACATCCGAGACTGGTTTTGGTTTCAGAAAAATGAGTCTTCCTGAAGTCAGGCCCTGCTCTCCATCCACCTTGCCACCCAGCTGCTCCATCATTGTTACCATCATTAGTAATCAAGTTTATGTTGTATTAAGGGTTAGAATATGTGAATGTGTGTGAGTGTGTATATAATATGTGTGTAAGTATGTATGTGCATATATATGTGTATGTATCTTCCCATATATGTGTATATATCTGTATCTATCTATCTATATTAGTAGCCAACTTATCCAAGCCATTCCTAAAAAGAACTCCCATTACAATATGGCAAACAAATGATCAGTGAGGGAGAAACTGTTACCTCCTCATGAAACCATTCCATTATAAAGAGCTCTTATTGTAAGAATGTTTCCCCTCTCCTTTACCTCTAACTCTCTCTTTGTCTCTTTGTACTTCTATCCATTACTCATTTGATGTCTATAATATCTCTAATACCTCTTAAATATGACAGCCTTTCAAGTCTTCTCTTCTCTAGGCTCAAAATTCCCCCTTCTTTTAAATGATCCTCATGCAATGTACTATCCGGCCTTTATTATCTTAGTTGTCGTTTTGGGGATGTTCTCTATTTTGCCAGCATCCTTAAGCTGTGTCACTTAGAACTGAACAAAACACTCTAGATACCATTTAGCTAATGTAGAGTACCGTATGACTATCACCGCTTTATTCCTGGAAACTATGATTCTTTAATTCAGCCTAAAACATTACTCTTCTGAGCAGAATTGTGCTGTAAGAGAAATGTGAACTTGAGTCATAGAAATGAAATGATAATGGAATTTCCAGTATTGGCTAGTGGGTAAGGGGGAGCATTACGAAGGCTTTGGGGTCTTGCCAAGTTCTGAAACTGAACTACGAAGGTGGTCTTCTATTCTTCCAACTCCTCAGCCTGGCCCAGAATCAGAAGGATGGAAATGCCCTATTTGACCCCATTGCTGTTGTGAATAGAGTCTCACTTGAGAGCTTTGGTTGTTGTCTTTAAGAGGGTCAAGTAGAAGGAGGTGAGTTATGTGATTTTACTAACACTGAATAATGAGGGAACCTCTTCTAACTGCAGGTCTTCTTATTGACGGTTAATAAATGTTAATCCTTTCTGACTTTTTATGCGTTCTGGAAAGAAACAGAGGATATTTTAAGTGAACATGAAAAGTATCATTAAATATTGTGAGGGCCCTCATTTGGATGGAGTAAACTTAGAAGAACAGTATTCCATATTGCCATTTTCAGATTTTCCCTCTTCTTTCATAATCTATTAACATCTCTCTTTTTGAGGTGATGTTATTCATATCTATGACCCATTCAAAATTCTGATAGCTGTTCTCCAGAGACATCCAGGTCATTCCCTTTTCTTCTTCAATGAATTACATATCTAGTTTACTTTTTTTTTTTTCTTTCTTCCCCTACTGCTGCTCTATTACTAAGGGACTTCAACATAAATCTTGATTCTCTCTAATACTTTAACCACATAATTCTTCAACCTACTCATCTCCCATAAACTATTCCTATACCTAGTCTTAGATTAAAAGATTTTCATTATCTAATTATCTAATCTTAGATTAAATATTACCATTATCTAATTATCTAATCTTAGATGAAAGATTTTCATATCCTTCAACTTGTGTCATTTCCAGGTCCAAGATCTTATCTAACCATAATATAACTGTTTTTTTTTTTTTGCTTTTTTTTTTTTTTACCTTTCTCTTTCTTCCCTTACATAACCCTACTTTTCATCCACATCTACAATTCCATGACCTGTAATCCTCCCCCAGATCATCTCCTTTGCACTAGCCACTCTTTTCTTTTCCCTCCATCATGATTCTGTGATGAAATGTCAACTCTACACTATCCTCTCTTACATCTCTAGCCCCCTTATCGTATCACCTATTATGATTTCAATTTTAAATCACTCTAACTATTCATTATCTTTGTACTTACTCACACGTTGCTGAATGAATGTGCAAAAAGCATTCATGACTATTATAGAATGGATCCACGACAAATTTATACTTCCTTTTTCAACTTTCTATCCTTCACTCCACAGCAGCTCTTGAAAACTTTATTATCCCTCCTCATGACCCTCCTTCCCTATTCTTTTATCTGAAAACCCTGTCATATTTTATAGGGAAAAAAAATAGACATTCACTATTAACTTCTCCACATTCCTTTCTCATCTCTTGGTTACTTGGGTATCTTCCATCTCTTTTTCTCCTCCATGTCCAACTCCCATATTGAAGAGTCCTTAATTCTCACTAAACTAAATTAAAGTTTAACTGATTTTTCTTAAAGTACAGTTCTGATCATGTCACATTCCCTTCCTACCCTGCAGTGATCCCTAAACTCCAGTGATTTCCTATGGCTTCCAAGAGAAAAAAGAATTCAAATAGAATCCAAAGCTCTTTATAACCTAGCTCCCCTTCTATCTTTTCTGTCTTCTTCTACTTTAATCCCCAACATAGCTGATCTTTTGGATGCTTCATGAACAAGAAACTTCATCTTTTGGTTTGAGGCATTTTCTATGAATGTCTCCCCATGCCTGAGATGCTCTTCCTCCTCTACTCTTATCACTGAGTTCCCTGGGTTCTTTTAAATCCCAACTAAAATATTATCTTATATAGAAAGCCTTCCCTAACAGTAACATTTATCTTTTAATTATTTCCTATCCATCCTGTGTATAGCTCATTTTGTATATGTTTGTCTGTATGTTATTTCTGTTAGATTGTAAGCTCCTTGAGGGTAGAGGACATTTTTTTATTTGTTTTGGGGATTTTTTTTGTCTTTTTATATTCTAAGCATTAGAATAGTGTCTGATCCATAGTAGATGGTTAGTAAATGTTTTTGATTGATTGATTGACTAATTATTTGTGACCACAGGGAGCAGAACTAAGTACTATGAGAGGTAATTACAGGGAGGGAAAATTTAACTCTTCCAAAGAAAAAAATAAGAAGGAGAGCAAGAGGAGAGTGGAAGAGAAATAAAGATTTTCTTTCAGAGACTTCTCTTTTAGAAGAATCTAGAAATGTGGTTGTATTATTTCAAAGTCATAAACCAACCAACCAAACAAACAAACAAAAAAAACAGTAAATCAGGATCTCCACTCCCAAGTTCTCACCAATTCTATCTCCTTCACAAGCAAAGGATATCCCATAATCATACTCTACCAATGAGGAGAGTCATACATAACTAGAATCAATCAGAATTACATTCTCTACCATGTGGCTTTGCCAACAGCTTAATTTAATTAGCAGCATTATGAGAGCTTGGGATATGGTACAAGGGACTCTTTGAATAAGCATTGGATCAAATGACCTCCAAATAGTCCCTTTGGGCTATAGGATTCCATAAGTCTATAATTTAATTGTATCTCCTGGCAGAAGTAACTGGATAGGGAGCAGAAATTTAATCTGTGAATCAGAAAAACTCAAGACAACAGCTGTATGACCCTGGGAAAATCTTTCTGTATCCCTGGCCAATGCTATAAATCTAGATTTTTGTAAATGAGATACTGATCTGCAGCAGTGAATGAAATTTCAACCATGGGAGTTCCCTACATTGATGAAATAAGTGGTCTGATATACCGCCCTGTTCCTCCCACCAAATCCAAAACCAAAACACACACACACACACACACACACACACACACACATACTCTCTCTCTCTCTCTCTCTCTCTCTCTCTCTCTCTCTCTCTCTCTCTCTCTCTCTCTCTCTCTCTCTCTCTCTCTCTCTCTCTCTCTCTCTCCTCTCTCTCCCTCTCCCTCTCTTTCTCTCTCTGTGTCTCTGTCTCTGTGTCTCTGTCTCTGTGTCTCTGTCTCTCTCTCCTCTCTCTCTCTCTCTCTCTCTCTCTCTCTCTCTCTCTCTCTCTCTCTCTCTCTCTCTCTCTCTCTCTCTCTCTCTCTCTCTCTGTCTCATATTATTTCAGGTCATTTAAATTATCTTTGATCTACAGCATTACCACCAATTATAATGAATTTTATTTTTTTGCACTTGATCCTTGGGCTATGAGTAAAGTTCTGAAGAAACAGGGCTGGGGAAGGGGAGGCTAGCCATTCCATAGAGACAATTGTAATATTAATCATAATAAACTTCAATTTTCTGGTCTCCTAAGGAAATATGGTTGAGAATTAATGAAATTTTCTATATAACTGAGTTACCCAATACATAATTTCCTTCTACTCTTATTATTGACATGTTTATTTCTAAAGAATTTGGAATCACTTCTGACACAGTGTTGTATGTTTTCAGGTCAGTGCTATGTGACAAATCAATGTCCATTAATAGGGATCAAAGACAATTTCACTTAGGATGTAGGACATTAGCTGAGCCTTATCAGATGGATAGAGTTTTGCTAAACAGCAGGATGGTCAGTATTTAGGGAGTTGTGATTGACTGAGCACAGATTTAAGTGAGGTCAAAACCAGATGTTTCCATCAAGACTTTTCCCCTTTTTTACCCAAAGAGGAGCAGAGCTGGGACTAGCCCATGGTAATCTGAATCCCTCTGGCTGATAGGTATCTCTGGTTGCAGCAGAGCCATTTGTGTGCATGTGCTTTCAAGAATTTTGATCACTGAAGAATACACTGCCTGCTCAAAGTCACCAATTTTATTATAAAGCAATTTGGATAAAAGGAAATCTACCTCAATTTAAAGCCACAAACTGTGGGCAATTAAATCTGGGTGATTAAATCCCAGAAATTAAAACCCTCTAAAAAGCAGTCTAGCAAAAGGAGCTGTCTCACACACATTTCAGCAATTAATCTGAATGCTCTTTAGCTGTCCAAGGCTCCTCTGCCATTTATTTCATCTTTCTTTGATGGCTCACATGGTTTTAATGCATCCAGGGCAAGGCTAGGGGAAGGGGCTGGCAGTGCAAGGAGGGAGTAAGCATATGGTAGCTGTCTTTATGGCGGGCCCATTTCTCTCCCACTATGAAATTCTTATAGACATTCAAGAGAGGACCACATGGGGAAGAAAATTGTGTGTTGGAAACTAGCCCTGAAGGAATAGTTGGTTGAGGAAAAAATGATTATGCAGTGCCTTTGATTATCTATTAAAATCATTGAATTTCTGGATAATTTTTTTTAAAATCTGAGATAAAAAGGGGAATCTTAGATTGGTCCCATGTCATCCACAAAAGAGCACCAAGTTCATTTTAACCCAGTAAATATTTTTTAAACAACTATTGATATGACTTTTATCTTTAACTCTACATTGCTTAAACCATGCCTGTCATTTTAGTACAAACTTAATAAATTCCTTATCAATTGATCTGCTGTGGATAACCACCATGCTTTTTGTATTGGACATAAAAAGATGAAAAAATGACAGAATCCCTGATCTGAAAGACTTCTGTTTAAATGAGTTTAAATTTATAAATCTGCTGTTACAGAGGATGGAGTCAAGGCCATGAATCTTTCCTTATCAATTACTCAATAAACATTTATTAAGCATTTACTATGTGCCAGATGTATCTTAAGACTGAGGGTAGCCTTAACACACCTCTGCCTCCCCAACTCTGCATATCTAGGTAATCGCAAATATAATCTTAGGCAGAAACTATCTCTTTTGTTAAGAAATTCTTTCCAGCTCAGCTTCAGTTAGCAAATAGTTGTGACTCGGACAGAATTTCTGTTCATGGGACAAAGCTCTTGGACATGCTCAAATACCTTGCAACTGAGGGGTACAAAGAAAGGCAAAAGACTATTCCTGTTCATAAGGCTCCCAACTATCATATTGTTGGAGAAAGAATAATAAATTTAAGTCAAACAGTCACCAATGAAATCTTCCTTCTTCTATTTAACATGGATATGACCTTGGGTAAGTTATTCGATCACAGATTCCTTTTTTTCAGAATTGAAAGGAACTTTGCAGGCAACTCAGTCATACCCAGACTTGGAAAGAATCCTCATTATTACATAGCCAATAGATGTCATCCAACATCTGCTTGAAGATCTCCAGTAAGGAAGACACCCCCACCTCTCCAGTGTAGTCCATTTCATTTTTGGACAGCTCCAATTTTTATGAAGTGTTTCCTGACATCCAGCCTAAATGTGACTCTCTACTTTATTCCAAGTTCCCATCTTCTGGCACATGATCACTAGGCTTTATTCTCCTGATCAGTAACACAATATTGCCTAGGAGGTCCATAATGTTCTTTCCTAATTTGAAATCCTAGGAGAGTTGGTGACTGAAATCTGTATACCATATTCTTCAAACACCCAGGTTTCTGTTCATTCCAGAACCCTGAATAGCAACCCCAACCCCCATGCTCTAAGAACTGAGCATATTGCTTCAGTTTTCCATTGCTAAGGGTAAGGGAGGTAAAACAATGTATTCTATAAGGTCATTTCTAGCTCTCAATCTTTGATTTTATGATCCTTTCAAAAGGGCTTAACTTTTGGCTTAGGAAAGTTTCTACATTTTGATGCTGATGATACAAAAGGTTAAAATAATTCAACCTCAACTCTAAGTAGTTCCCAAACACAGAGAGAACTCCTTTGGGAAGTTGCACGGGTAGGGAGGAAAAAAAAAAAAAAAAAAAAGTAGATTTCAAGAAGATGAAGTTAAGAGATAAATGGAGAGAAGAACAGAGAGGAGGAGAAGGTGATCAATAAATCAATCAACAAGATTTTATTAAGAGTGATAAAAATGTTTTTATTCTGTTGTTTCAGTCAGAACCAACTTTTCAGGACCATGGACAGAGAGATCTTGGCAGAGGTATTGGAGATGTTTCCCATTTCCTTACCCAATAGCAGGGATTAAGTGATATAGCCAAGGTCATACAGGAAAATTTCTCAGGCTAAATTCAAATTCAGGTCTACTTGACTCCAGTGCTCTATCCAATGCACCACCTAGTTCATAAGGATATGAATGCAATGAATGAAATAATCCCTATTACATTCTAATGGATCCCATGAAATTCATGAGCACATTTCAGATATATACTAGCTCTAAAGAAAGGCATTTAAAATTTATTATCATATCTTCAACTTTAAAATGTGGTAGTATCTTCCTCATACGATGATTATAATGCTCAAGCAATATATGGAATATGTTTTGTAAACCTGAAAGCACTATATAAATATCAACTATTATTATGATTTTAATTGGTATCATTATTATTATGCCAATATTAATATTCAACCAAAGAGGCTGTAAGGGTGTGAATACTAAAATGTTTCAATTTTAGAAGATTCAAAATGTCAGTAGTTTCTAAGAAAATGGAAAGAAGCATGGTAGATATAAAGCAAAAAATGTAGCCTTAAAACACCTCTCCCTCCCCCCCCCCCAACTATGCACATCTAGGTAATCACAAATATAATCTTAGGCAGAAACTATTTCTTTTTTTAAGAAATTCTTTCCAGGTCAGCTTCAGTTAGCATATAGTTGTGACCCGGACAGAATTTCTGTTCATTGGAGAAAGCTCTTGGACATGCTCAAATACCTTGCAAATGAAAAATAGATCACATTAGTTTGGAGAGAGCTGAAAGGAAGAGAGCTGCTATCTGACAGAGAGATATTACATGGAAGAATCAATAGAGAGCAGCATACAGGTTGACAAGAAAATAGAAGAGCATAAAGATCAGAGAAAGGCAGAGCTGAGCCATTCAAGAGCCATGGAGATGAGTAAAGGAAGGATGCTGGCAGCCAAGCAGGAGAGAAAAGGCTGAGATAGAAGGAAGGGAGGGGTCAGAAATTTAAAAGGCAGATAGCTTCAGATCCTAAGATATACTTCTTATCCTATTAGTTGGAACTGTATTTTCTTGCAGTGAAGATGAAGTGACAAAAATAAATGGGAATTTGGGAAATATAGGGGATGGAAATAATTTTGTATTAACAACTTGTATGATGGCCTGTGGGTGACCTTTTTTGAGGTCACAAAGCTAAGAAGGACAGTGAGCAAGCTGGATGAGAGTGGATCTAAAGAGATATTTTAAGACTGTGGTATTGGGCTATTTGGAATTCAGTAATATGCTGGAGAGATCACTGATTCTGGAGAAAGAGGACCAGAGTTCAACCTACCTCTGAGAATTGTCAGCCATGTGCTTTTAGTTTTCTCAATTTTAAAATAAAAAAGATTGGATTTATGTCCTTTTCAGGTCTAGGTCTATGAGCTTATGACTAAACTGATCCCATATACAAGCTATGTTTACTGCCTGATATATTTTCCTTTTATTTTCTCAACTATCCTGTTTCAATTAAACTGTATTTCCTTTAAATACTCATGTATCTTTTGAAAGTTTTTTTTTTTTTTTTTTTTTTTTTAGGAGGAAATTTCCATAGCAGAGGTGTGGGGGTGGGATGGGTGTGTGTACTCTTGTTCAAAGATAAGTACTACAGGTATTTGCTGATCACCTAATCTCAGAATGAAGAGAAAAAAAGAGAAAGAGATAAGACTGAAACAAATCTGGGAAACTAAACAACTTTCTCAATGACCTGCAAGAGCCAAATTTGGAAGAGTCTGGTCAGGGGAGGGCAATTGGGAAAAAGATTGTTGATCTTCATTCAGTGGTTTTCTATTTACCCAGATCAAGTAACATATGTTCATCAAAACTATTAGAGCAGAACTTCTCCCAAGATAATTTCAAAGTCCAAGCAGAAAATGAGGTTCCCAACAAAAGAAGAGATTCCCTGAAAAGCCCTGCTTAACATGGAATTCCACTGATCCTATTAAATCTTAGACTCCTCAAGGAGATCCAAAAGCACTGAAAAGAGATCAATCTGGAGAAATAAACTAAAGAGTTGCTTGGGTTAGCATAATGGTGAGCACTTTCTGTGGAGGTGTGTGTGCACTTTCACTCAAACATAAGTGCTGTTGCTTTCACATGCTGATTACTTGAGTTCAGAATGAAGAGGAATAGGGAAAGAGATCACTCTGGAATATATTTGGGAAACTGAATAACTTTGTCAGAATGATCAGTGGTATTTTGTGTTGCAAGACAGACAGACAGACACACACACACACACATACACACAATATCTCTTTTTTCCTATCTCTCTCACTGTCCTTCTCTTCCTCTCTCATTCAAACCACTACATTATCTCTTCTCTCTCCCTTTCCCCTTTTATCTCTGTCTCCATCTCTTTTTCTATCTTTCCCTTCCTCCTTTCTCTTTTCCTTCCCAATATGGCTGTGTAATATAGTCATGATTACCTTTAACAAACAAAATGTAATGTGATTCAATGGGAAATGGAGAGATGCACAGCCAATACAAGTAGGCTAAATAACCCACAATGATTTTTATGTGAAAAAATGCTTGAAATGGCATCACTGGGGATAGATATAACAATTTTAGCTACTTATAAATGGAATGACTGCTTCAAAAAGGGGTGGGTGTATCCTCTTTGGAGGTTCAAGCAAAAACTATGCAACTAATTACTTGGCCAATTATCACAATGGGGATTCCTTTCAACTCTAGATTGGATTAAGTGGTCACAAAAGCCAATTCCCATTCCTGAATACTAGTAAGAAAATAATTATAGGCTGATAGATAGAGAGCTGTAAGGGTCTTTTTTCCCAGAGGTTATCAAACTAAATTCCCTCATCTGCAAAAGAAAACTGAAGAGAGATAACATAAATTGTCCTTACCACAAACCTAGAAAGTGGTACAGTTGAGATTTGAACTCGTCCTAAATATAAATTTTCCCTAAATATAGAACACTTTTCACTATAAACATAATATATAATATATAAACATAATAGATGAATGACTGTGTCCTTCATTCCTGATCTTCTATAAATAAGAGCCAGAAAAAGGTTCATAACACATCAAGGAAAGAAAGATCATGAATTCACTACAGGATATAAGGTCACGTTGAACTATATTTCAGCTGCATAAACATCTTTTGTTTGTTATCATAGTTATATTGTGGCTAGAATACTGGACTTGGAGTGAGTTTGAATCATGCCTTGGCCAAATATTAGTAGTTGTATAACTAGCAAGTCTCTGAACGATTCAGCCTCAGTTTTCACATCTGTAAAACAGAAATATGGGATCGGAACTGGACACATACAATCACTGATATGGGGAACTTGCAGTTGGCAGAAGTTCCTTATTTACTGCTGATATACAGAGAAGGTCAGCACCTTCTCTGAAACATATCATGGAGAGTTGCTTAGGGCACTGAAAGATTTAAGTGCCTTGCCCACAGTCACACAGTAGGTATTTGTCAGAGGTAGAATTTGAAATGAGAAGCTACTGACTCTGAGGAAAGCTCTCCAGCCATGATGCATAAAATCTGTAATAATATTATAATTTATGATAATAACATTACCTCCCTCACAGGCTTGTTGTAAGAAACAAATGAGAATACGTCTGGATGTATATAAAAATATACATACAGGTGTATGTGCACATACATAACGTACATGTATATGTACGTTGTGTACACATGTGCGTATGAATACAAGTGTGTGTGTATATAAAGTTCTTGGCAAATCTGAAACTATTATAGAAATGTTAGCTGTTTCTTTTCCCAGCAGGAGGGTGGAATGAATCCCAAATCAGGGTGTGAGTTAATAGTAAAAGCTATCTCCAGTGGAGTGCCACCTGCCTCTACCCACTTCACTGGTTCCAAGTAACTGATTCAAAGAGAGTCTCGACAGCCAGGCTTATCAGAGATGCCAGTGTCATGATCTGGGATTTTTCTCTTCCAAGCCATCGGGTTTAGCAGGGATGCTTTTGCTGCTACCTTGGTGGCAAAATGAGAACACAGAAGGACTCGCTAAATACCTGACCTTTACTGAATACTTTGCCCAAATGAAATCAGTGTTTTCTGATTTTTATTGCCATAAAAAGAAAAAGAAAAATAGGCCAGGTATTGAGATGATGCAATTCTAAAGGATGTTTCTGCTCCTCCCTCCCTCCCCTTAAATATACTTTCAGGGAATGAACATATATTTAATCTATCATAAATATCTAAATACGTATTTGATAGAAATAGCATAATAATAAAATAATAACACATAGGGAAAACAATATTGCAAAGGATCAATGCTATAGGTAGGATTAGAACTACATATCTAAAAAGAATGTTTAGCTGAGGTGACAAAAGATTCTAGGATACGTGATCAATGTCTTCAAGAAGTTGAAGGATTTTCATGTTAAAAAAAAAAAAAAAAAACTAGCTTTATTCTTCTTAACTTCAGAGGGCAGAACTAGGATCAAGAAAGAAAGAATGTGGAAAGAAATGAAATAACAAAAGCCTTTCCAAAAGAGATGTCTATTAGTGGGTTGGGATGCCTTAGGAAGATGTGGATTGTTCCTTTCTGCAAGCTTTTAAGCAAAAAGTCAGATGATCATTTTTTGAGTATTGGGAAAGAATAAGGGAAAGAAAGAAGCTTTTCTTAATCACCATTTGTATTTAATCCTCACAACAACTCTGAGGGAAGTGCTATTATTATCCCCAAACCAGATTTTTGGGAAAAAAAATTAAACACCTGAGGAAGACAGAGGCTAAAAGTTAACATAGTCACACAGCTAGTATCTGAAGTTAGGTTTTTAACTTAGGTCTCCTTTACCCCATAACCAGCACTTTCTCTGCTGCATTACCAAGCTTCATCTGTACTACCCAGCTGCCCTGCATAGAAGGAATTATTGGTTGTTTTTATTTTTTTATTGGATGGGTGTAATGTTTGAGCTAGCTTTCTAGAGGTCCTTCAGACAGGTCTTGGTCTCACCAGGATGGACACCACGAGAATGGTCAAGAATAGAGTCTAGATTCTTTTTTTTTTTTTTTCTAGCCCAGTCTTGATCTTAGTACAGGAGACATGAGAGCTAACAGGAGGAGGGTCAAAAATAGAATGTCTCATTTCCAGTCCTCTCAGCCCTTAAATACCAGATTACAATTACATCCTTACAGAATACTAAATATGTGTGAACCAGAGAACCATTACATCACTATGCTAAGTACTAAGTATATGTATACTAGAGAACCATCATTTCAGTGATTCCACTGAGTTAACACCTTGTTGTAAGTATCCTTGCTTCAAGTATACTTCTCCAGAGTTCAGGCCTTCTACAGATAGGTCCTTAAAATGTGATTTTGTGAAATGAACCTGAAAGAGTCTATTTCTATTTACTCTGATTCTAAAATTCAATGTGGAAATCTATGATTATTCCCTGAAGGAAAATAAAATGATAGAAGAAAGACCATTGGATTGGATGTTAGGAGATGATGTTTTTTTCTTAGCTTGAACATAATTCTTGATTCTTGGCAAAACAGACCCTTCTGCATTTTATATTTATCATCAGTAAGAAAAGAATAATACTATCTGCCTGCCATACAAGAATACTATGAACATTCAATGGGATCATAGATGGAAAAAGTTTTGAAAAGTATTTTACACATTAAGATACTCATAGTCTGGATTTCCACACTTGCCTACTAAGTTGCCCCCTTGTTCATTAGTCTTTCTCCTATCAAATCCAGCCCAGAAATCAACATCAAATTCATCTTGCATAGAACTTATAATGAGGAAGTTGAGAAGAACTAGAGATTCCCAAATCATAGACCTTCAAAGATTCCCCCTACTAAATGAATTAAGTCCAAAAAGTCCTGTGGTATTCAATATTTTCTTGAATTTTTTTCTGGTTTAGCCTCATGTTTCTCCATTCACGTGAACTTTTATCTTGGGTGTATGTATGTATACACATATGTGTTTACTTGGAGATTATTGATCTGCTATAAAGGATAGTGAAATAAAGGTGTATGGCTAAATGCTTTAGGCCTGTCTGGTACAATTAGAAGAACATCTAATTTAGAACGAGAAGACAAGATTCAAATGGTAGCTCCAATATTTATTACCCATGTCATCTCTCTGAACCTCAGTTTCCCCATCAATAAAACAAAGTGCTTGGATTTGGCGATGTCTAAGGTCCCTTCGAACACTAATTCTAATGTCCTATGAACATGCTGATATTCATCAACAAACTCAAAATGGTTGTATTCTGGTTTTCTTAAAGTAACTGTAAATGTCTTTCACCTCTACCATGATTAATCATAGCAATTAACTAGGGATAATTTCAGTATATATTTCTATTTTAGTATTCTTACTCTAAGCTTCTGCACAACATTCATTTGAGGGGTAACCTTCCATTACTGTACAATCCGATTTAGTGTTTCCCCTGTTAATTATGGTGCTAAAGCCCGAGATGTTTGAGTACATTTACAAAAATGATAATATTCATGCAACAGCACTTAAGTAGCAAGAAAACACATTCTCATCTCTCCCAGGGCAGAGGGAGGTGAATTCATGGTACCATACAAGCAGCTCTAGTCTTCTACTACAATCCATAAACACCATCTACTGGAAGGCAGAGGAAGGATCGGGTGATTCTGAAATTTCAAGGCTGGAAGATGATACTATCATTAACAACAAAGGAACAGGAAAAATCAGTCTTAAGAGGGTTGGAAAAGCCATTGTGATATGGGGAAATACTAGTTTGGAAGTTAGAAAATCTAGACTTTAATTTTGTCTCTCTTGACCTTAGCTTCTTCATCTGTAAAATGAGTGAACTAAACTAGATGGCTTCTAAGGTCTCTCAATTCTAAATCTGTGATTCTATGGGGAAAAAAAAATAACTTTTTTATAGGTGTTTAGTCATTTCAGTGGTATCTGACTTTTTTGACCCCATTGGTGGTTTTCTTGGCAAATGTAGTTGTGATTTGTCATATTCTCTAGCTCACTTTACAGATGAGGAAATATAAACAAGTTCAAGTGGCTTACCCAGAAGCACATAGCTAATAAGTATCTGAAGTCAGATTTGAACTCAGGTTTTCTTGGCTGAAGAACTAACATTCCATCCATGGTGTTGTTGATATTCCTGAATAACCTTGAGAATAAAAATGATAATAGCAATAGTATAGTAGTAGTAACATGCTGTTAGTAGCATGTGGCTAGGGCACCAGGACAGGAGGCAGGAAGTCCCATCTTCCTGAGTTCAAATCTGGCAGCAGACATTTACTAGTTGTGTGAACTTGGGCAAGCCACTTGAACTTGCTTATCTGTCTATATCTTCAAAGTGAGCTGGAGGAGAATATGACAAACCACTACTATATTTGCCAAGAAATCCCTAAATGAGATACAAAGAATTATGGTTGAAATGATTCAATAAGTAGTAGTACTAGTAGTAATAGTAATAGTAATAGTAATAATAGTAGTACTAGTAGTATTAGTAGTAGTAGTAGTAGTAGTAATAGTAGTAGTACTAGTAGTACTAATAGTAGTAGTAGTAGTAGTAGTAGTAGTAGTAGTAGTAGTAGTAGTGGTATTAATAGTGGCACTAGTAAAAGTGTTACATGATTCTTTAAGGTTTGTGCTTTAAGCTTTGAAAAAACATTTAACTGACATTATCATTTACAAAGAGAATTGGTGACTTTTTCCTTGACATTTTCAGGGAAGAGGGACATCGCCATCTAAGGTAACCATTCCCTTCCCTTTATGTCTAATTGTTAAGAACATTTTCCTGACACTGAATCTAAATGCACTTCTTTATAACTTTCTTCTAGGCTTCTGAAACCAAGATGAACAAGTTTGTTTTCTTGTGTTTTTTTGTTTGTTTGTTTGTTTGTTTGTTTGTTTGTTTTTACTCTAAGTGCCCTTAGATATTTTTGGACCATAGGGTAAAGATGGAAAGACAGAGTTTTGACAGGAAGATGAGGGTAGAAAATTGGGGGAGAGACTGGATACACTAGTGAATTAAGTTCAAATTCCCAGTTTTGGCATTTAAGGTCTTCCCTAAGCCTATGATTTATATAAGTTCAAGTCACATGGGGATTGGTTGAAGGAACTGGAACATACAAGTGGAATGTGCTGTTGTAGGTCTAGATGGTCTTTGACATCCTTTCTGACCCTCTACTTGTATAACTGTGCAATGTCCATCGAGATTCGATTTTCTGTTCTGCCCTTGTTTTCTTGAGCACATTTTTTTATTTTTAGTCTATGTTCTTTTTGCTACCTGGAAACGATCTTTTTCATATTTGAGAATGCACATTTATGGATCTGTATAGGCCACAGAATTTAGGATGGGGAGAAATGAAACGGTTTATCCCATTTTTACTCCCTTCATTTTTTTTAAAAAGGAAAATAAGGACCAGAGAGGGAAAACTTCCCAGTAAAAACCCCATGTATAGCAAGTAGCAAAGCCTAAATGTGAACATCACTCTTCTGTGGATAGATGAAGAGTAGTAATAGTGGATAATTGAGAAAGGAGGAATATATGTAAGGAATTCAAAGAAAATGGGAAGAATTTCACAAAGAGATGAAAAACCAAGAAAATAGAATTATGAAGTCATATCTCAGAATAATTTAGTCCACCAACACACCCTAATAGGACATCCTACTTCCTTCAATATATGTAACCATGATAATGGAAACAAAAATACTTAAAAGACAGTCAGGCTCTGATTAATTGTAATTAACCATCTGGATCCCTAATAATTGATTATGAAACACACCTCCCTCCTCACAGTAGGGAGGTGAGGAATTAGAGATATTATGCACCCAAGATTTAAGATGCAGGTGCTATGAAAGTTTTGTTAAAATGTTTTTTTAGTTTCAAAGGAGGTTTCAATATGGGGGGTATTAAAAAGGGAAATAACTGTAATGTTAAAAACAAAAGGCAACAAAAAGATTTTATTTTAAAAGAAAAAAAAAAGAGGAAGACTGGACTTGGGAGATTTGAAGCAAGCCTCCCAGGGTGTCCAACACTAGTTAAGTCTGGGAATCACTGCATCAGCCTTAGAATTCTATTATCTGCAGAGTAAACTCATTTCTTGCACATCAATCTCTGTTCACATTTTCTGTTTGCAAACTGTGTTTCCAACAATATGCCAGACTGTGACCACACCATAGGAGGCTGAATCTTGATGGTGGCTAGTACTATCTCGTGGGAAACAAGATCAAAGGGGAGCCATCAGTTAAGCCTTCAAAAATACCACAACATAGTGAATAAATGAACGTGAACTTTGTCATTTTCATAAAATTGCAATTTTAAAGACTGAGGAGAGGCTAGAAAATGTGTTTATTCCAATAATTCAGGAACTCAGGACAAATCCATCAGTAATACCAGGTTTTTATACTCATAAAAAAGAACTTGCTTTGTGCAGTGGATATGATCATGAGAAATTGTACTGTAATAATATTTTGGAAAAATTGATCATTTTCTGAATGAATTCAATATTTATTTAAAAGGTAGAACATAGAGTTTGAGAGTGGAAAAAAAAATTGGGATCAACTACTCCAACTCTCTCCTTTCTTTTTCATTATTAAGGAAGGAGCTCAATTTTAGAAACACATACACATGTGTATGTGTGTGTGTGTGTGTGCACATGTCCTTTAGTTTTAGTCATGCTCATTTCCTTATGAATCCATTTGGACTATTTTTGATAAAGATACTACATATTTTGCCATTTTCTTTCCCAGCTCATTTCACAGATTAGGAACTAATCCAAACATGGATAAGTGACTTGTCCAAGGTCATCCAATTAGTGAATTTCTGAGACTAGATTTAAATTCATGAAGATGTGTCTTCCTAAACACAGACCTAGCATACTATTTATATATATATATATATATATATATATATATATATATATATATATATATATATATATATATACACACACACACCCCTATATGTGGGAGAGAGAGAGAGAGAGAGAGAGAGAGAGAGAGAGAGAGAGAGAGAGAGAGAGAGAGAGAGAGTGAGAGTGTAAAACTTATCCTATCTATTAGGGGAAATCAGGAAAGTTTTCTTTCATTCTTTCAGAAGATATTTCTGTAGATGTATAGTTTCATTCAGAGATCACAGCATCTTACAAAAAAGAATTTGATAAAAGTACTATTAAGTTTGCAATAAGGTTGAATATGTAGTAAGATAAAAATCAAGAAAATTCTTCAATTACTTAAGTGGGAGAAGGGTAAGGAAAAAGATAAGGAGAGGGGGAGTACAGAAGCAGAAGAGGAAAAACAAACAAGTTAGGAGAAAAATTAGGGAAAAAGGGGAAAATGTATTGATACTCAAATGACATTCCTGGAATTGGAGAAATGCAAGGATAATTATACAAAACCCAGTGAAAATTTTTATAGAACAGAGAATGGGCTAAAAAGCAGCAAAAATTCCTTAGAGGAGAACAGAAGAAGGTTTTCCCCCACATAATGTTGGGTAGTGAAGTGAGGAGATAATAGGGATAAATTAGGCCCATTAAAATTGAGAGAGGCCAGAAGATTAATGTTGACTCCAAAAAAGGTGATGATCCTAGACTCATTCTTTAATTAGTGTTTAACAGAGAAAAGAAAATTGGACCATTAGAAAAATAATGATGATTCTGCAGAAACACCTTTTGGAAGAAAAAAAATAAGCGTGTGTGGGGGAACTTGGCAAGAGAATGAATCGCTAATACCAATCAAATTATGGTATAAAAGATCCTCCCCAAGCAGATATAATGAACAGTTTATATTAAGACAACCAGAAAGAAGATGAATAAGCGAAAAGGATGAAAGAAGAAAGAAAGAGAGGAAGGGAAGAAGGAAAGAAAGAAGGAAGAAAGGAAAGAATGAAGAAAGGAAAGAAAGAAGGAAGGAAGAGAGGGAGGGAGGGAGGAAGGAAGGAAGGAAGGAAGGAAGGAAGGAAGGAAGGAAGGAAGGAAGGAAGGAAGGAAGGAAGGAAGGAAGGAAGGAAGGAAAGAAGGAAGGAAGGAAGGAAGGAAGGAAGGAGTGAAGGAAGGAGGGAAAGAAGGAAGGAAGGAGGGAAGGAAGGAAGGAAGGAGGGAAGGAAGGAAGGAAGGAGGGAAGGAAGGAAGGAAGGAGGGAAGGAAGGAAGGAAGGAGGGAAGGAGAGATGGAGGGAGGGAGGAAGAGAAGAAGGGAGGAAGGAAGGCAAGAAGGAAGGAGGGAAGGAAGGAAGGGAGAGAAGAAAGAAGGAAGGAAGGAAGCTTGGAAGGAGGGAAGGAAAGAAGGAAAAGAAGAAGGAGAGAAGAAAGTATGATGTAAGGTAAGGAGAAAGTAAAGAAAAGAAGAAAGGGAATAAGAGAGGAAAGCAACAAAAGTAATTGCCAATAGCTCAAAAGTTTATGATCCAGTTGATGGAACATAAATGTTCCTCTACTACTCCTTTCTGCCTGATATTTGACTTTTTTTTAAAATACTTATGACTGAGTCTACCAGAAATAATTCCAAGTAATACCAAAAATATGGCCTGGCATAGTGGAAAAAGCACTAAATATGGCATTGTAGAATCTGGGTTTGAATCTTGGTTCTGTTGCCTATTTCCTAAGTGAGAGTTTATCATTTAATTTCCCTGGATTTCAGTTCTTCATCTGTTAAATGAAAAGTTCTACCTGGTCCTTCCAATTCTAAATCTGTGATTGTATTAATAAATGCCTTATCTTTGTGTCCCTAATATTCCTTAACCTTGCCTAGATTCTCTCACTAAACTTTTGCCTACTTGGAATCTAGCTTTTTTTTATATCCATGTCTCTCTCTGTCTCTCTGACTCTCAAAAATCTTCTGAGTAGCCATTAAATGTCTTTCCAGGCTAGACTCCTTCTCACCTTCCACACCTACTGAAAATTGTTCCCTTCTCTCCATTTCTTGATCTGGCTAAATCAAGCTCCTTGTTTCTAATCTTTCCTGACTACAGTCAAGAATCACCCTAAATTGTATATTATGCAACAGAGCCTTTATCTTTAAGGTCTATACTCTTTCCCTTTCCCACTCTAACTCTCACCCCTTCTAATCCCTTTCTTCTGAGATTATCTTCTATTTAGGTTGTCTAAATCTTAGATTTATGTCTCTCTGTGTTATTTCTCTCCATTTTAATGTGAATTCTTTAAGAGAATGGGCTAAATTTGTTACTTTTCTTGCATTTCCCAACCATTGCTTAATGTATAGTTTCTGGCTACCACATACATGCATATGTCAATATGTATACATATATATGTTGTTTCCAATGTTAAAATGTAATTGCTCAGAAGGCAAGGACTATTTGACTTTTGTTTCTGTAACCTCAACAGCCAGTCCCCTGGCTGGTACTTAATAAATGTTTAAAGGCAGTTGTGGTAAACCAAGATGTTTATGCATCTCTAGAGATGGATACCATAATGTTTTTTTGCTTTGTTTTGTTTTTTTTACTACTATACCCACCCCTGGTATCTCTACCTTCACCAGGACAAAGGACATTTTTCTCTCTTAGTTGAAGGTCGGTATAAAATATGGACAGGGATATTCTTATAATAGCTGTCAACTATTTCAGTCTCATGTCCCATTTCCAGGATGGATGGAGGGAGGGAGGGAGGGAAGGAGAGAAGGAGGGAGGGAGGGAGGGAGGAAGGAAGGAAGGAAGGAAGGAAGGAAGGAAGGAAGGAAGGAAGGAAGGAAGGAAGGAAGGAAGGAAGGAAGGAAGGAAGGAAGGAAGGAAGGAAGGAAGGAAGGAAGGAAGCCCTTGCCCTCCTCAAAAGATCTCAGGTCAGCCTATGACCATGTTGAAAAAAAAAAAAAAAAAAAAAAAAAAAAAAAGGTGGTAGTAATCATAAATCAGTTGTGCCTTAACGATAAAATAGGGGGAAAAAATAAAATCTCCCAACAAATTGAGTAAACATTATTTATACCCAGTAAACTTCAATTGCCATCTATCAGTCTTTCATCCAGATCTCCTTTTTCTAATTCAGCTTTAAGGGAAAGCTTTTACTTTCTCACACCTATGGTGCTTTGGGTATTAAAAAAAGCCCTGGGCCTTGGCTTGTGTTCAGCTTCCTAGTGGCTTTCCCTTGAGGTTCTCTGGCCCTGCCTCTTTTAATCACCTTCCTGGTAGTCCTAAATTGTCTACCAAAGAAATTTTATCTGTGGCTATATTCCATTACCTTCAGAAAAGAAAGATTATTGTTTTAATTGGATGAAAATCCTTAGAACTTTTGAATTTTGACAGAAGATTCCTAGAAATAACGCATTGAATGAAAGAAAAGATGTTCTTTATAATGCATATTTCAGGTCCTTGAAATAAGTTCTGAGAACAGTTGTCAGATTTCCTTTCTCCCAGAATAGGACAATTGAAATCTGCTTTTTTTATATCAGCTTCTACATTTACACAGTGGAGAGACCACTGGACTTTGAACAAGAAAAACCTTGAGTTGAAATGTATGGCCTCGATAATTACTACTTATAGCACCAGACAAATTAATTGAAATCTCTGCTTTTTCATTTTTAAAATAGTGCTAGTGGTAGCCTCTATACCCCAGTTTTGAAGTGAGAATAAAATGAAGTAAAAACTTTAAAGTTCTTTGCAACTTTTAAAGCATTATATAAATTTAATAATATTGTTATTTTTAGCACTGCTATTACTATTATTATATTATTGTTATTATCATCTCTATTAGCAAGGACACTTGATTCATCAAAGAAGGATCCTTGGAAATGACTAAATCTATCAAGTGGGGAAAAAATAAAAACTTTATATATACTTCCCTTTATAGATCAATTGAGTTAATGATCATTTATTAAGTACTTATTATATATCCTCTTGGATATAAGTGACTATTGAGGCCATTGAGAAAACAAGTCAAAGCTTATACTTAAGCAGAAAAAAAATTATTTTGTAACCTTGAAGGGCTTCATCTCTGCTGGATAGATTTGATAACATGAATAATAATTCAAGTCAGACAGCGAATGAACCAGAAGCCCTATTGATAAACAATGGCACTACAGATATTAAGTGTCATAGATATAAGCCAAATAAATCTTTTTCTTAGCTCTTTGGGAGAAGGCCATCAAATTTGTAATTTCATGGGCTAGAAAATGTTGTTTTCCTGTTTAAACTGCTGGAGAGAATCCACTGTGGTGGCTTGTAACATTTCACTTGCAGATTTGATTTCTGATTGGGTTGGTTAAAAACTTTGTCCTAATCACTGACAACTGAATGGCATAACTAGAAACCTCAAGAAGATTATGGCGTGATCTGTCAGGGGAAGAGGCAGGGAAGTTATGAAAGTAAATATTAGAATGACTCAACACGGTGATAGATGATGAGAAAGATGATAATATAAAGGATAAAGATGATAAAGAAGATGATATAGATGGTGATGATGAAGAAGAAGATACCTACTTTAAAATAATGAAAAATCACAGGACCCATAATCTGGAGGCTTGAGTCCCATCCCATCTATTCAACAAATTTATCAATATCTATCTTGTTTGAAGAATTGTGTTGGGTACTCTGTATTAAAAAAGAAATAATTAATTAAAGGCTAAATGATCCTTACTCTCAAGGAACTTACATTTAGGGGGAGAAAGAGTATTGGGTAAAAATCATTTGCCCTTTTTGCACCTCAGTATCCTTTTCTGTAATATGAAAGAGTTTGATATGATAGCTCCCAAGATCCTTTCCAGATCTAATTCCATGACGCTAGTATCTTAAGTACACAAATTAGCACATGCAAAAGTGATGGAGGTAAGGAGAGAAAGTTCCCTTGTCTAATGAAATCACAGATCCAATTTTTATCCCAGTCAGTCTCCTTATGGCAATGAGATTCAAGTACATATTCAAGTAGACATCAATACACACAGACAGATTACTAATGCTATTTTTTGTGGCTAGTAGGAGTTTTTAAAATGTTCATTTGACAAAGTTTAAAATGCAAGGGGGATAGACTCATTTTTTTTTTAATTCTAGAACATTGTGATTCTAAGAATGCTTCCTACTTTTTAGAACTAACCTTTTCTAGTCAATTCTCTTTTTAAAAAGTTCCCTGACCTCCAGAAGATTTGGATGCCGGTTCTTGCTCTGCCATGATTTAGCTGTATAACTTTAATGAGTCTCTTAATTTCTCTAAATTCTATATATGTAAAATAATGATTTTCCACTCAAAGCTCTTTAAATGTCTATTTGAGCAAATCAGGTAGAACCTGCTTGAAAGGAAAGCAAACATCGAATTAAAAAGTAAGTTACTTTCTTCTGGTCAATTTCCGCTGTGATTGGTCACTCTTTAATTTTATTCTCATTTTCCTTTTGCTGCTTCCAGGGGAAATCGAACTTTCCCTTATAGACCTCCAAGTGTAGAAAGCCCTGGGCTTTGGCTTATACCCAACTTCCTGGTGCTTTGGATGCCTTTTCCTAATTCTGCTGCCTGCCTTAATCACCTTATAGCTAGTTCTAATTCTCTGAGCAAAAGCATCTTATCTCTGACTGTATTCCATCAATATGAGGAAGGGGCTTAGGTCCCAACCTCTTCAATGCATGGGAAAAAAAAAAAAATTACTTTTTTACTCAGTCTGTTCTCTGCTCCATCTAGGTTTGTTTCAGCTGGAAAGAGATTTTCCTGACCCTTTGGCGCTTTCAAAAAAAACAAAAACAAACCCTAAAACAAAGCAAAACAAGTCAGGTTCTGTACAAGTGCCAAAGACCTCTCAGAACCAAACAAATTCATTAGATTAGCTCAGACTTGAATTAACAGAATAAATAAAGTGTCACCCAAGGAGAACTAGCTTTTGCTACTTGTCAGAACTGTTAGAACAGGAGTCTCCAACTTGAATGTTCCCAGAATGCTTTCTAAAATGGTGTTATGTTAGTGCTGCTAAGCAAAAGTCAAAAGGTCAGATGAAATTTCACTTATGAGATGTTTTTTTTCCCCCAAAGTATGCAGAAAATCCACTTGTTTTTAGATGTCCTTGAGTGACTGTCTTCTGCAAATAAGCAACATTCAGTAAATAAGATTCTTTCTCCATAAATATGTGTATATATGTTTGTATATACCAGCTCTCTTTTTCTATCTCTGTCTCTCTATCTTTCTCTCTGTCTCTGTCTCTCTCTCTCTGTCTGTCTCTGTCTCTGTCTCTGTCTCTCTCTCTCTCTCTCTCTCTCTCTCTCTCTCTCTCTCTCTCTCTCTCTATATATATATATATATATATATATATATGTGTGTGTGTGTGTGTGTGTGTGTGTGTATGTGTATATACATATACATACACACACATACACACACACATACAGATGCATAATTGTCATTGCATATGTGTGTGTATACATACAGATACATATATAATATACTCAGAAAGACAGGATTCCATGGAGAATCAAAGCAAATATTTGGAAGGAAGAAAGATTTGGACATTAAGTTATAATTTATCATCTACCCATTTGAAGATTGGAAGGAAGGAAAGAAAGAAAGGTTGGTTACATACACAAATATACATATATGTATATTACAAAATATGTACTTATATATATAAATATTTATGTAGTACATTTATATATATATATACAGATATAATATACATTTATAATAAGACAAAAAATTTCTAATCTCTAAGAGTTTACTTTCTAATGGGAGGAAACAATCATTCTGGTTCTTTAGTAGCTGTCAGTAAAATAATATGTATTTGTATTTGAATCTAATCACCTTAGAGAGACTGACTGTGATTTCCTTGGTCTATGAAGGCTTCTGATGAAGAAACTCACTCTATCAGTGAAGGTCAGCATCTTCTATTTAACTTATAATTTTAGCAGAAGTTCTTAAACTTGTTTGTATGTGACATTAAATTCTTTGGAAGTCTGATGAAACCTATGAATATCCCTTCTCAGAATCATGCTTTTAAATGCATAAAATGAAATCCCTAAGATTACAATGGAAACCAATTATATTGAAGAATTAGTATCTATCTTTCTGTCTATCTGTCTATCATCTAACTTTCTATCTCTTTTCCATATCCATCCATCCATTCATCTATCTGCCTATCCATCTACCTATCTATCCGTATATCCATATTTCTATCCATCCATCCATCCATCCAACTATCTGTCTGCCTGTGTCTGTCTTTCCATATCAATCTTTCCATTCATCCACCTATCCATCCATCTATCCATCTATCTATCTATCTATCTATCTATCTATCTATCTATCTATCTATCTAGTTATCTAGTTATCTTTGTTCACAGACAATAGGTTAAAAACCTTTAAGCTTTTTAAAAGGGCATCTTGCCTCCAACTTTTCCTGTAACTGGTAGCCTTAGAAAGTTGAATAGAAAGTATCTCCTCTCTATTTTATAGTTTTAGAGAGTTTCCTAAAACTCTGAGAAGTTTAGAGCTTTTCCCAGAGTCCTAAAGATTGTTTTAACAGAAGGACCTGAATCCCTACATGAGGCATATTTCACAGCTTGTTCTATCTATATTTTTCCTATAATGATACCCTCAATTAAGGAATTAGGTCTTCCAGAAACAAACAAATAATTACAATAGAGGTATAAACAGAACCTAGTATTTTCAAATTATTGTTCTTGGCTTGTAGGCATTTACCTTGGAATCTGCTGAAGTTTAAAACTAGCCCACATACAATCTGGGTATCCCACTAGGGCAAAACCTGCCAATTCAAATGAAGTACTAGTTTCCCTTTTAATCCTTACCATATACTAGCCCCAGATAGAAAATGATATATTTTTAAAGTATGTACTAAAAATAATATATGCTGTTAAGAGCAAGGTTCCAAGAGAATTTATCTCCATTTAAAAGTGGTTATGCCCCAGGTTTGCCAATGATGGTAATGATGTTTCCTCTACACGAAACGGCATGCCTGGAAGTCCAGGGCATCAGTATTCATGGGGAGTAGGCATTGATGTATGCTCCTTTAATAATTTATTATCTTGACTTATACTTTACACCCGAACAGACTTGTCTTAACAGCAGTAAATACAGCTACAAAGCAGTGAGAAATAGCAATAAGCTCAGGACACTAATTGCACTGCCTCACATTAAAATTGCTAAACAGTAAATGAGATTACCAGCAGAAAGATAATCTTAATTTAAATGTGAAACTGTATTTATCTCAGCGACCAATGTAATTTTCCAGCAGTGTTTAAAAAAAAAAAAAAAAAAAGTGTGTGTAGGGGGAAAAGAGAAAAGAAAAAACAAAAACTTTAATAGAAATCTGGTGATTTTAAACATAATTAAAGTGCCTTAACCCAGTCTTTCCTGCTTCCCTTCTTTGACTTTCGTTCCCCTCACCTCCCATTGCCAAGATCTACATTCTATGATTTCAGGTCAGAGTTAAGACCTGCAGGTAATATCTAAAGTGAGCAGTCACTACTTTGAATATGATCAGCTCAGTTCTAACTTCCTTACAGCTGTGTGCAGAAAAAGTTAGCCAAGAGCAAAAACGTTTGCATGAAGGGGAAGCAAAAATGGTGGGGGAAAGGGACTAAGTATACTAAGTCTATTGTTTTCTTCTTTAAACTCTATTTATATACAAGAAACATAAAAATCTAAAGGGATCTTAGAGATAACATTCTTTATTTCCTTCATTTTGAAGATGGAATAACTAAAACTCAGAAAGGTCACCAGGCTTTCCCCCAGGTTACATGGCAAAACACAATTTTAATGAAATCTATTTCAAAATTAATTTTAATATTATCTCATGTATTAGAACTGTTTTCTTTGACATCACATTTTTATCTCAATTCATAAATGTTCCATGATTCAAAGGAGGTAGGAGGGGAAGAAAAAAAAAATTAGTGATTTAAGAGAAAAAAAAAAAAAACAAACAAAAACTGGACCTATAATTTTATTAGTATATGAAGCTGCAAGCAAGGAAATTCCCTCTCTCAATATAGACTAACAGAGATGTTCCACAATCTATTGAGATTCTAGGTAGTGATTTGTTCCCATAGAATAGCTTAGATGCCTTACTCCTCAGTCTCCTTGGTTAGCCCTCTATCTACTTAACATCTTCTGGGCTTAATCTCTTGTAGTAAACACTATTAAAAGCTCACATTTAGCAGGTAACATTGTCCAATTCTTATTAGTATTGTTTCCCATCAATTCTTACAAACCTTAAGGCTCACAAAGTCAAGAAAAGGTAATTTTTTAGAAGTTATTTTTTATCAGTAAATATAAAAATAAAAACTGTTTCTATGATTCTAAGTAATTGAAGTGACTTACACTGGTGCTTCTCTCTCTCTGACTCTCTCTTCCCTCTTTCTCTTAATTCTTCCTTCCTTTCTCCCTTCCCTTTACCTTTTCTTTCTTCCTTCTCTTCTTTTCCTTCCTTCCTTCCTTCCTTCCTTCCTTCTCTTCTTTTCCTTCCTTCCTTCCTTCCTTCCTTCCTTCCTTCCTTCCTTCCTTCCTTCCTTCCTTCCTTCCATCCTTCCTTCCTTCCTTCCTTCCTTCCTTCCTTCCTTCCTTCCTTCCTTCCTTCCTTCCTTCCATCCTTCCTTCCTTCCTTCCTTCCTTCCTTCCTTCCTTCCTTCCTTCCTTCCTTCCTTCCTTCCTTCCTTCCTTCCATCCTTCCTTTCTTTTTCCTCCCTTCCTCTCTTTCTTTTAAATTCAAATACTCATTTTATTCCATTTTTGGGACTATTTTCTAATTTAGATGAACTCAAACTATAGTCATAGTCCTTTCCAGATCCAGGAATCCTCTGCCCATAGCACCTAGTCTACACCTCTTGTTAACAGTTCCATGTAGAACTATAATGAAGGAATATCTTAAGTTTTTTTTTTTTTTTTTTTTTTTTTTTTTTTTTTTTTTTTTCATATCATGAGCTCCTTTGCAATCTAGTGAAGTTGATGAAACTATTTTCAGGAAAAATATATATTTTAGTGAGATGAAATAGGACTGCAAATGAAACCAATCCTATGGAAACATCCAACTATTTGAAGTTCCAAGATCATGGACCCCTTAAAAGCTATACATAATCTTCGTGGAGGTCCTTGGACCTCACATTAAGAACTCCTTATTAAGTTCATACTTAATGGACTGGCAATACTTTCTAATGATTAAAATGTTCACAGAATCACGAATATTAGAATTTGAAGATTCTCGAGATGACATCTATTCACAATAGTTTGTGAACAAGAATTCACTCTATAATGTTACCCAGTCATCCTGTAATTGGAATATCTTTACTTGGGGAAAATCTTCTCCCTCCCAAGGCAACCATTTTACTTTTGGATGCTTCAGATGATTTGATGATTTTCCTCAAATGGAGCTCAAATCTGTATTTCTACAACCTACTTAATGGTTGTAAATCTGTCTGTGAATACAAAGTTAGTTTCATCCTTCTTCTTTTTGATCATTTTTCAAGTATTTGAAAGATCATCATGATCCTTTTAAGTTCCTTTTCCTCCAGGGAAAACATCACCAATTCCTTTACTATGAATCACTGGGTGAGGGGTATCATCTCCCCCCAAATAGCCATGATCACTTTTCCCTTTAAATAATTAGCTAATATTGGATGGGGGACTTGGTAGCTGTGTATAGCAGATGTCATAATCACCTGAACTTCAGATATTGACAGTAAATGGGAAGCTCAAAGATCCTGATAGGAAACAAGGCCTAATAGGTAGCTGGAAGGAACTAAAGACATGACTCATAGCTCTCCTCTCCTCTCAGCTAATGCTGAAATTAAGTTAGGAGATAGAGCCTGAGAAGATGACTGATTCTAATTAGACATACCTCCGAAAATATTTGCCCCAGCCCTTGGAATCTGTAGAATGCTTGGGTGAACTGAGATTCAATGTCAATTAAGGTAGCTTAAAAAGAAAAGGAAAGCTGAATAGGTCCATTGTACAAAGCTGTAGAATCAAAGAATATTTCTGATGTCGAGAGGGTACCACTTAGGCAGGAATTCAGCTTTGTTCTGAGCTGGTGGTATGACTCAATTTTTTCAAGGACAAAGAAGGTCATTCTGATTGTAAATTCAGCAAGTTTGTGTTCAACTTCTTCAATTTCCCCATTCTCTAACCTTTAACCTACCCAGTGGGAGCTCCACTCCTTCTTGACAACCCCTCCCCCAAAAAATAGGGAGTTCAATGATTGATTTTGTTTTTTCTCCCCTTGTTACCAGCCATCAAAACCTATCTTGATTAATTATATAAACTATATTAATTCCTTCCAAGATATAGGTGAGTGATACCAGGAGTTGAGTCCAAGGAATATCTTCATTATACTAGGATGAACAAAGGCTTAAGCTACCAGAGCTCAATGTATGAGTGAGAGGGTATTTTTTTTGGGGGGGATGTTAAGGTCTTTTGAGCACCCATAAAATCCCATTTCATAGAGATTTATCTAGCCTAATCCTATTACATCTAATCTGAAAGTAAGCCCTGGACAGATATAGAACATTTAATCTTTATCGGACCTGGATGTACATGCATATATATTTATAAATCCTGAAAACTTTTGAGGGTACGTGCTTTGCAAAACATCAACATCCTAGCAATGGGCACTTAGGGAGAAGTTTAATCAAGGAAGAGGGGAATACAGAGGTTGAAATATGCTATGGGAGACTACCAAGTGCTAGAGTAGCTGGGTGGTACAGTGGATAGAGCATTGGGCTTAGAATCAGGAAGACATCTCCATGATTTCATTTATCTATTTATATATTTATTTAGTTGTTTGTTTGTTTATTTATTTATTTATTTATTTATTTATTTACTTATTTACTTATTTACTTATTTATTGAGGCTTGGGGTTAAGTGACTTGCCCAGGGTCACACAGCCAGGAAGTGTTAAATGTCTGAGACCAGATTTGAACTCGGGTCCTCCTGAATTCAAGGCTGGTGCTCTACCCACTGCGCCACCTAGCTGTCCCTCATCTCTATGATTTTAAATCTACACTCAGACATTTACTAGTTGCATGACCCTAAGTAAATCATTTAACCCTATTTGCCTCAGTTTCCTCATTTGTCAATTGAACTGGAGAAGAAAATGGTAATCTATTCCAGTATCCCCCACAAATGGGATCACCAAATGTATGCAACGTGGGAGTATGCAATGGGAGATTAAAATGCCTATGAAATTAGAGATATAAGGAAATTTGGTGCTAACTCACAATTATCTAGTACCTTAGAGATTTGCATTGGGCTTTAAATGCATTGTCTCATTTGATCATTATAATATTCTCTATAAGAGATGTGCTATTATTTCTTATTTTATGGGTAGGGATATTGGGGTTCAAATATAATGAGTTGCCTAGGATCACATAATTCATACATGGCTGAGGTAAAATTCCAAAGGAAGGTCTCTGTGGGCTCATGTCCAGGTAGTAGTATGTAATATTTTAATTATATATTTTATATATACATATATATATATACATATATACATAATAGTAATATTATATACTACCCCACACCTGAAAAAGCTTGTGAGACAAGTTTAAATCCTGATCTCTTCTAGTTACTGTTTGCATGGGCAACTCATTTAACAGATATGTACCTGAGGTTCTTCATCTGTTAGATGAAGAAAATAATATGCTACTTGGTATCTGTTTAGGGTCATTTAAAAAAAATAAAAAGAAAGAAAATACTTTGTAAACCTTAAAGTTGTAAGCATCATTATTATAGGAGTCAGAACACTGACTGTGAGTCAATAAATAAGTAGAACTAATTAAATAAGGATTATGGAAAACCTAGTTTGGCTCTAGTCACTGAGCTAACATCTGAGCTGATTCAGAGCCACTTTCTCCTTCCTGTCACCTCCTTGGCAGGTGGGATAGCCTGTCCCCTGGTCTCTATTCTTGCCTCCCTGCTTCTTTTTCTCCCCTTTCCCTTTCTTTCTTATTTCCTGACCTATGTTTTGGACCTGCCAGGGACATCAACAGGCATTAATCAGTCTAGTGAGCTAATGGAACCGCTGACCCCTGAGCCGGACCATATGGCCCTTCAGAATGTGAACACAATCTCTGGAAGATGGGAACAAATCATGTCCCATTTTTAGACCAATAGTTCCTTTCCGTGGAAAGGAGCACTAGGCTGCATGCGAGACTGACTGATTGATGGGCTGAAGCAGGAGCCTGTGACAGCGTTTTGTCACAGGGTGTGGATAAAACTTCACAAATTACTACTTTGTGGACTCTCTCCTACTGTGTACAATTTTTCACCGCCATATCTCTCATCACCTCCCTCCTCCTCCATTATAAATTAGCACCATTTCCTGGTGCTTTTCAGACACAACAGATGTACTGCTATCAACATTCGGGTAATGCTAAAGTCACCGTGAGCTCCGAACATACTGTTGGCTGCCAGCTAGCCTATGTTTGCATCTTAAGTTGTTTCCCTTCTGGAAGGCGTATCAATACATTAACTATATGGGCTTGTGGCTTGGGAGTGCTGAGGGGACAAGATGGAACTTTGGCAGTGCCAGAGACTCCGAAAAGAGCAGGGAGAAGCAGCTGGCCGCTGGGGGCTCCGAGAAGGCCCCGTTTGCCAGAGCTAGGAGCTACGCCAGATGTCGGGTCTAAGGTTCCTCATTTGCCCACTAGGCCGGCCCCAAACACCCTTTGTTTTTTCTTCCTGATCCTCTAAGAGGACATCTGGAAGCCAGTTGGCAACAATTGGGTAATGAGAAATACCTCTTTACTGAAGGAATTATTGACAAAGAAATAGAGTTATATATAGTAAGCAAATGCAAGTTTAAGGACAAGAAGATTTGATGTACTTGCATTTACCAAGCAGTCGTAGGAAGGCATGCTTCTATCTGAGATAATTGACCAGAGAACCCTTTTGTTCTGTTTTCTCCTTCAACCCAATTCATACAGATCAGTGTTTCCCCACCCACTTCTCCCTTCAAAAAATACAATGAAATAAAAGGTCTTTTTATATGAGGAAACTTCTGGTGCATAATGATACTGCTTAATGATAACTCATTTCTAAAGTATAGCCTTAGAAATGAAGAATTTCTATTCTTTCTCTAGAAAGCATCATGGAAGAGTAGATAAGGTGAAGTTTCAGAACTAGGTTCAGATTCCACCTCCAGTGTTTACTAGCTATAAGACTTTGCAAGATTCTGAAAGTTCTATTGTCTGCAAAATGAAAGGCCTGGATTATATGACTTCTGAGATCTCTTTGACTACATGGGAGGATGTCACTCCAGGGCTTCAGTGGATTGTGGTGGAAAGAACCCAGATTGGAGTCAGAAGATAAGCATTCAAATCCCGCATGTGTCATGGGCTACCTGCCTAGGACTCAGTTTTTTCCTGAGTAAATGAAGCAGTTTTGTGTCATGGTCCTCCAAGATGTTCAAGCTTTAAGTCTACGTTCATATGAACATTGTAAATGTTGAGTTTCTTATTCACCATAAATGATGAACTGAATTGCACTGAATTAATAATGGTAAAAGCCATGGGAACACATTTTGTGTCAAAAGCAAGAAACAAAGCTCTATCTTCTCTTCCTCCAAGGTCAGTTTTCTCTGCATTCTGCTATGTTGTCTCTCCCGCTCCACTTGGAAATCTCCCATTACCAATGCAATCAGCACAATGGGAATGATCTGGCCCCACCTTGCATTTTAATTATTTGTCTGCAAGACCTCATCCATCTAGGTAAGCCAATTACATCGGGAGCATCAGGCTTCCTAAACTCTCCTCATAGATAGGGTTGGATTATAGAGAGACTCTCAGGTCCCTTCTAACTTTGAGATTCTGTGAGCCACCAAATTATCCACATTCTCCATCATACATGCAAAGAAAGTCATTTCGTCTAGCACAAATCTAAGATCCTATGATTTTCAGTGATTTGTATCTCTCCTCTCCTTTCTGTCTTTCTGCTTCCAGATTTTCTTTTCCTTCCTTCCTTCCTTCCTTCCTTCCTTCCTTCCTTCCTTCCTTCCTTCCTTCCTTCCTTCCTTCCTTCCTTCCTTCCTTCCTTCCTTCCTTCCTTCCTTCCTTCCTTCCTTCCTTCCTTCCTTCCTTCCTTCCTTCCTTTCCTTCCTTCCTTCCTTCCTTCCTTCCTTCCTTCCTTCCTTCCTTCCTTCCTTCCTTCCTTCCTTCCTTCTTTCCTTCCTTCCTTCCTTCCTTCCTTCCTTCCTTCCTTCCTTCCTTCCTTCCTTCCTTCCTTCCTTCCTTCCTTCCTTCTTTTTCTGTCTGTTTCTCTGACTGTCTCTCTGTGTAGCTCTGTTTTTGTCTCTGCCTTTCTATCTCTGTCTCTGTCTGTCTCTCTTTGACTCTCTGTCTCTTTCTGTCTCTCTGCTTCTCTCTCAATCTCTCTCTCTGTCTGTCTTTCTGTATATCTCTGTTTTTGTCTCTGCCTCTCTAGCTCTGTGTCTCTCTATCTCTGACTCTATGTCTCTGTCTCTTTCTCTCTGTCCATCTCTGTCTCTCTGTCTCTCTCTCAATGTGCCTCACTCTCTCTCTCTTTCTCTGTGTATCTGTCTGTTTCTTTATCTATGTGTTTCTCTTTATCTGTCTTTCTCCTCTCTGTCTCTCTAATTTTCTGTCTCTGTCTCTGTCTCTCTGTCTCTTTCTCTCTGGCTCGATCTCTCTCCCTCTCTCTCCCTCCATCCTTTGAACAAGAATAAGAAAACTGATACAGAAAATATGAAACACAGGATTGAAAAATAGTCACAATAACAAAAATAAAAAGAATACCAAATAATGTTGATTAAACCACTATGAATTATAGTTAGTATCAGAAATAAAAACCTTAGAGATTATTCATTTTCTTCCTATGATTTCAACACAGAGGAGATAAAAATACAAAGAAAGGAAGAAATCTGATATAGATTGTGTGATCTTCATCCCCTTCCATTCTGAAGATGAAAGATAAGGAATAAGAAAAAGGTTAAATCTTTGGTGTAAATAGGACCCAACCCAAGCCCACTGACATGAAATCCAGTCCCTTTAATTATATTCTCATTTCACCCTATGGATAACTTTTGCCAATGTGAGAAATTAATTACCAAGGCTGTATCGCCCTTGTTGTAGGTATGGTAGAGGAGATTCTGACAAGCATCAGCTGGAAAAAGAATGAGCTAACACTGGCTGGTTTTTAAGGAGGGTGTTGATGCTATCCAAAGGAGCAAGTCTAGTAGGGAAGATGAGTTTATTTATGGACATATTGAGTTTGCAGAATGGGTAGAACTTATGTAGGCACTTTATAACAGAAATGCTAAAGATTAAAGCTCATGAAAAACTCTAAAGTAAGATTTACATGTTTTGGAGGCTGCTGGAGTTAGTGAGATATCTCAGTGCATAGCACAGTGAGTCTGAAGTAAGGAAGTCCTAAGTTCAAATCTACTCTCAGATTCTTATTCATTGTATGTCCCTGGAGAGGTAACCTAAACTCTGTCTGCCTAGGTTTTCTCATCTGTAAAATAGAGATAATAACAGCACTGATTTCTCCCTCCCAGAGTTGGGAAAGTTAAATGAGATGTTTTAAAAATGATTGCCAAGAGTCTGGTACAAAGGAAGTTCCTAATAAATCCTCCCTCCCTCTTTCCCTCCTTCCCTTTCTTCTTGCCTCCCTCCCTCTCTTCTTCCCTCCCTCCCTCCCTCCTTCCTTCCCTTCCTCCCTCTTTCCTTCCTTCCTTCCTTCCTTCCTTCCTTCCTTCCTTCCTTCCTTCCTTCCTTCCTTCCTTCCTTCCTTCCTTCCTTCCTTCCTTCCTTCCTTCCTTCCTTCCTTCCTTCCTTCCTTCCTTTCCTCTCTCCTGCCTTCATTCCTTCCTTCTTTCTCTTCCTCCTTTCTTCCTATCTTCCTTCTTTCTGTCTTCTACTTTCTCTCCTCTTTTCATTTTTCCATCCATCCTTCCTTCTTTTTTCCCCTCTTTCCTTCCTTCTTTTCTTCTCTGATACTGTACAATTTAGCTGGTATGTACTAAGCTAGAAACTAGGAGTCATTTATTTAAATATTCATTTTTAAAAATCATATCTATTTACATGAGAAAAATAGCTTTTTATATATATTTCCCTCAAAAAAACACCATAGAATTCCATTCTACTATAGTATGTGTATAGTATGTGACTTCATGGATATGGAGAAATTCCAATATAGAAATGTATTCCAGTGATACAGATGAACAATTTGAACTTAGAAATTTAAGTGTTTACTTGGGACACTCCTGGGGAGGTTCAGTGACTTACTTATGGCTACAGAGCTAATATTGGCCAAAACCTTAGACTAAGGTCTTCTTTACTCTTAAATCAACCCATTTTCAACCAGATCATACTGGATTCATATTTGCATATAGCTGTATTTACATATAATTTGCTGTAACTATCCCTAATTATATCTAAACCTTTATCTATATCATATATATATATATATATATATATATATATATTTATATCCACAGTTATATGGGTTGAATTAGAGAGCTGCCAAGGCTGCTTCCTACTACCAAAATCTGTGACTCTGTGATTTCTCTTTATATCCATATCCACATTTATATCATTATCTATCTCTTTGTTTCTATAGGTGCAGCCACTGAATGTATGTCTGCTGTCCAAGGACCACATGTTGGCCACAGTATGATAAGCTGTTTGATCATAATGCCTTCAGCAGGACCATCTGGCCAGTTAGTAAGAAGTTTTATGAGGGATACCAGTGAAGGAAGGACCCATATTGGCAAAATGACAGTTCCCTGAAATATTGTAATTAAGCTTTATAGATTGGTTTTCTATTGGACTTAACCTAAGAATTAAGTGTCCTGGTGGTGAAATTCTCTCTCCAAAAGAGCGATCAGCAACTACTCTCCAACTTAAAGCTTCCCAGAAGTGTTGAGTGAGAACTTAAGTGACTTTTTCCAAGATTTTCAGTGAGTTCTTGAACTCACATCATCCAGGCTCTGAGACCAGTTCACCATCATACTACCATTCAATAAATATATTTTCTCCAATAAAGTCTCAATGTGGCTGGAAAATATCCCAGAATTCTTGAAGGCAAAAGGGCACAAACTCTGGCAAACCCTGTCGTCTCTGAGAGCTCTGAATATTGACCTGGTGATGGATTCTCTTTTATTAGATTATAATCTCCTTGAGGACAAAATCCACCATCTTTTCCTTCATGTTATTTCCCAGAACTCCATACTAGATGCTTCATAAATGTTACTTTTTGATTGTTACCTTTGAAGCAATGTAAAAGCAGAGACAGCTCAGTACTTCAAAGTTGGCTGTAAGCTATAGTTTCTTTTTGTTTGTTCATTGTTATTGTTTTTCCTTTTTAACCACTTAGGCTCATGAAGAACATCTATAGAGGCATGGAAAGAGACGGTGAAATGTGATCCATATATGTCCTCCTAAATTCCCCCAGGTGATTTTAAGCTTAAAAAGTGCATATTAATATGTATCCTGCTTCTCTTTAATTTAGCCTCCTTTTATTCAGAACAGGCATTACTTAGGGTAGGGCCAAATGAGATATCTACTTCTAGATTGTCTCAGAGAGAACTAATGTTAAGTGATGCTCATGGGATCCTAGATTTGCAGACAGGGCCAAATGTTCAAGCCACCCCAGTTTACTGCCTTCTTCTTTTCATTCCTTATTTGTGATTCTATACTCATTTACCCTTTAAAGTACACAAAATTCAATTCAATTCATTAAGCATTTATTAAGCACCTTTTCTTCGTTCTCTCCTTCATTCCTCACCTTTCTCCTTCTTCCTTTCTTTGCTTTTTTTTTTTTTTTTTTTTTTTTTTTTCCTGTGCTTTGGAATCTCTGAACCCTTCTAAGACATCTTGGGATTACTGGCTAGTTTCTTTGTTAAGAACCGGGTCCTAAACCAAGTCACTACAATTTTCATTGACTGGCCACCAATAGGTCCCAGGCAAAGCCCCATTTGATCTTTGTTTGGGACCCAGATTTATTTATTTATTTGTTTAGTTATTTAGTATTTTTCTTTTTGGTTGTTGTTTTTTTGTTTTGTTTTTTGTTTTTATTTTTGTTTTTTTGACTAGGTGAAAAAGGAGAGTTTTTGCTCAATTGCTGCCTAGTTTTAATTACTGAATAGGTGCAGCCTCAGTCAAACTGAGACCTGTTGAAGACCTTCTCTTAAAAAGGCCAAAGTCTTCCATTGCATCCAAGGCCATCTCCAATCCTCTTATTCTTCCTCTGGAGGTAGAGAACATTTTTCATTACAAGGACGTAGATTTTTCAAAGCTTTTGAAATATTAATCAATTTAAAGGTCATTACTACAAGGCATTTGGTCTCTCCAATAAAGCAAATACTAGAAGGGCCTGTGCTTGTCAGTGTTCTTTGAGAGACAGTTCTGTGGGGAAAGAGTCCTGAAGGTTTGGGTTCCAATCTTCCATTTTATTACCTATCCTTTCTATACATATAAACAAATCATAAAATTTGGTTTGTTTAACTAGAGATAGAAATAAAATATGGGATTGTGGGAGGATTACTTGAGTGAATTAAGGTAAAGAGCTTTGAAAACATTAACACCTACAGAAATATCAGCTATTATTAGCCTGGTTCAAGGTATTGCAGCTAATTGAAAATAACAATATAAATTTACTCACTTGAGATACTTCCTTTTGTTACCAATTCCAACTGTTCTCTGGGCCATAAAAGCATACCTTTTTATGGATCAATAAGGAAATTTTCTGTTGTTATTCAGACTTTTCAATTGTGTTTGAGTCTTTGTGACCCTTGTTTTGGGAGATTTTCTTGGCAAAAACAAAACAAAACAAAACAAAACTGGAGTGATTTATCATTTCCTTCCCAAGCTCATTTTCCTGATAAGGAAACTGATGAAGTGACTTGCCCATGATTACACAACTAGTTAAAGTCTCAGATTTGATTTGAATTTGGGTCTTCCAAATTCCAAGCCTGGCTTTCCATTGACTGAACCACATAGGTCCCCTCATGGAAACTTAGAGGTGAATTAACTGTACAGTGAGATCACAGAGCTAGAGGGCACAGTAAATAGACTATTGGACCTTGAGTCAGAAAGATCCCCTTTTTTTCCTGAGTTCAAATCTAGCATCAGGTACTTTTTTTGTGAGACTCCAGACAAGTCACTTCACTTGGTTTCTCAGCTGTGAAATGAATTAGAGAAGGAAATGGCAAATTGCTCCACATAAGAGCATTTCAATCAATGATTCATTTTATAATGTTTATTTATCATCTAAACCTCATTTTTATTTATTTTTTTTAATTTTAATAGTTTTTATTTACCAGATATATGCATGGGTAATTTTACAGCATTGACAACTGCCAAACCTTTTGTTCTAATTTTTCCCCTCCTTCCCCTACCCCCCAGATGGCAGGTTGACCAATACATGTTAAATGTGTAAAAGTATAAATTAAATACAATATATGTATACATGTCTATATAGTTATTTTGCTGTACAAAAAGAATAAGACTTTGAAATAGTGTACAATTAGCCTGTGAAGGAAATCCAAAATGCAGGCAGACAAAAATAGAGGGATTGGGAATTCTTTGTAGTGTAAACCTCATTTTTTTAAAAAATGAGAATATGAATGATTTGTGTTTATTTCTTAAACTTCCCCTCATCGGATGAAGAATTTTTCTCTCCTTTCCCTCTCCCAAATGAACAAAAGATCACCACTTATACAAACAAAGATACACACTCACACTGCTGCCACTGAATTTCTAAGTAAAAATATTCATATTTCCCGTTACATCTTTTCAAAATCCAAAGTTAATTTTATTTAAACAAGTTAAAGAAAATAAGATGCTAGAGTATAATCATCTCATTTCCCCTGAATTTGGGGATGTAAAGAAAATCACCCATTTAAAATTTGTATCCATCCAAATAGCCAATAAACAATGCATTTGAACAGTTACCACCAGAGTTGCCACCTTAATTTCCTACAGGTAAGAATTAAGAAAAGCAGCATGGAATTAAACTTCCTTGGCAGAGCCAACCTTGAACAGAGGGAGGCTTTGTTGGCTTACAGTTGTGGGCCATTTCAATTCTGGAAATTTGAGTGTAGGTGACATTATTTCAAGCTTCTGTAATGGACAATTTTATCTTCAGTCTTGTTGCCATTTTTTTCCCCTCACACATAGTAACTACTAGCCATTTTAACTGATTTTTAACATCATTTAACTGAGCACAGAGAAAGCCAGGGTGGAAATGAAGGAAATGTCAGCCCAAGTGGTTTAAATCAGTGTCTCTGGCTAAAGTCACTTGCAATGATGATGGAAAATAACTGGAAATAGATAAATTGGAAACAAACTTCAATCAAAATTATTGGTCATTCTCAGGAATATATAATAAAATTCACCTGTAAATGTAATGTCTAGAAGCTAATCCAATGGCTCTGAATTTTTTGTTTGTTTGTTTGTTTATTTATTTACCCTGTACATCCTTTCTTTCTCTACTCCTAAACTCACAAGCACAATCCCATCCTCCTAGAGCCATGCATGACTCCAAGGCTTCTGAGTCAGGAAGATCTGAGTTCAAATATTGCCTGTGATACATACATACTGTGATCATAGCCAGTTTACTCATTTCTTCAGTGCCCTAGGTAAATTTCCAAGACTTTGAGTTTTAGAGAACGTACTTACTTGCATGGGTAGAGGTGATGGGGGTTGAGGTACCTTTAAGAAACTCGCTCCCCTGCCCATGGCTGACCTTTGATTTACAAATCCTGGTCAGTGGGCTTTCCCCCATCCCCCACTGGATCTGAGCCAACTTGGATCACCACCCACAAGCCCCTTTACGTATAAAAAGAGCCAAACTGGAGCTCTCTCTTTGCAGGAACCCTTCCCTCCAAACATGATATCCTTCCAGCCATGTAAGGGTTCCTTCCCTCCCAGCGACCACCTCTGGCCCTGGCATCTTTCTACCTTTAACTTTACTTCCAAATCCCTACAATAAACCTTTTTATCAATCTAGGTTTTCGGACCTGTAAGTTCCTTTTACAGAGAACTCTGCGCTGTCACAAGACTATCTTTGCGCCCACCCAAAAGGGGTTCCCCCTTCCCTAACTCTCATTAGAGGGAGTTGGCTAATTTATGATTTTCTGTGAATCAAGGAAATCACAGTTTCCAGCCCTATTCCTATGAATCCAAACAAGACTGACCTGGAGAACCACTGTAGACAAATGATCTGTTCAAAACAGGGTGATGAATCCCTGGATGTATATTGTTAAAGTGCTGTTCTGGATGGAAATTCGGTGTTCATCTTTTTTTCCTGCCTTACTTGTCCAGTTAAAATCATACCTTCTACAATAAGGCCCTCCTCCTTAATCCTAAAGCCTTCTCTATTTATTATCTCTAATTTATCCTCCATGTGTCTTCTACATATATTTGTTGCTTGATGCTTTCTCATTAGCATGTGAACTCCTTGAAAGCAGGGACTGAATCTTGCCTTTATATTCTCATTGCTTAACACAGTGCCTGATACACAGCAGATACTTATAAAAGCTTGTTAACTGCTTGACTTATTACAGTTATTTTTTCCACATTGGGACTTTCCCCATCAAGGTTCCAATATATCAAGGGATGGATGGCCTAAGAAATTAAATGGGAATTTGGGAGGAGTTTTGGAGAAATCACAGACAACAGATGAAGGTGATCAGATGACACAGAAAAAGTTTAGAATCTAGAAATGCATAAAATAAGATGTATAGTATTATATAATATCAACCCAATTTTACAAAAAAAAAATACTGTAAACATCTGTAAAAGAAAAAGAAAAAAATTAGATTTTTGTCTCTGGTAGGAAAGAAGGACCAAAAAATTTTACATGGATTTTTCTTATCCTGAGACTACATCCCCTAACTCCCACAATGTGGAAGGGAGAACTCTTATTTCTCAAAAGCTGTTGCATTCTATTAGACCCTGTAGAAAACAATTCAACTTTCTTAAGGCCCTCCCTATGTTGTCCATTCCCAGCTCTACTGGTTGATGGATCATGGCTTTATTAGAGTATTGTTCAGGCTTAATGAAGATTAAGTACTTCTGTCTGTACACAGGGCAGTCATACAACCTTCAATTGGAGGCAGAGCTACAGGGTATAACTCTCTTGTCCAGACCTTGAGGAATTGTTTTAGGAAGCTGGCAACAGGCGGGTGAAAGGTAAATGTTGGCTATAGTTTTCATTTAAAGACAAAGTTACTGGGTTTATTTCAATACATAGACTTAAGCATAGATAATTCTGGGATAAAGGCTAATATGTCCAGGGTACATGAGGAATATGTGAGAATATAATAAGTGAGAAGGTATTGCTGTCTTGGAAACAATAGGCAAACAACCCTCATCTTTGCCATACAATAACTGGGAGTGAAAGAAACTCAGTTTTACAAAGAGATCAGAAAGTTCAACTCTGGTTTGGTTTAATTACCTATCAGTTAATTATCTATCATTTTTTAAAATTAACTATTAAAAGTCAGGAATTTAAAATGCAAGTATAAAGGATGGAAGAATGTAGTTAATAGATTCCTGAATTTGGAATCAGGAAGATTTGAGTTTGAATTCTAGACTAAGAGTCTGATTAGTGATTGTATAACTCTAGCTTAAGTCACAGCAACTCTTTTTGCCTTAGCTTTCTGATCTCTAAAATGGAGCAGTTGCATTAAGAGGTTCTAAAGTTCCAAGTCTATATTCCCATGATCCCTACTGTTACGTGATCTAGATATGATCACATCCCAAGGAGCTGTTTTACATGAAGAAAATCTGAATAAAAGTAAAGCCAGTGATTAGCCAATTGCAGTGGGAACAAAAAGGGAAAGTTATTTGTGAGAGATAATGTGTGTGTGTGTGTGTATGTGTGTGGTTGTATGTCTGTCTGTGTCTATGTCTGTATCTGCATGTCTGTCTTGGAGAGTAGAATTAACTTAGATATAGAATTAAAAGATATCTATGAGATAATGAAGTCCATATTCCATTTTTATAGTTGTAAAAACAATCCAAGATAAATTAAGAGAGTTGTTGAAAGTCATACAGATAGTAAGTAGCAGAGTCAGAGTTTGAATCCAGGGCCTGAGACTCCAAACTTTTTCTACAACACCATGACCAACTAAATATGGGATGGATGTGTAATCATCCACATACAAATCCATTTAGCCAGCCTCTGCACTAGCTCCTTATTTAATTTTTAAAAGTGACTCATTTCTTGAATAATGTAAGCACCATTTTAGACTTTTTCACTTTACCTTGCTAGGAAAGAAGCAGGATAATTGATCATTTCACAGACATTTATCATCTCTTCCCCTCTTTAAAAAAAAAAAAAAAAAAAAAAAATATATATATATATATATATATATATATATATATATATTTTTTTTTTTTTTTTCAGAATTCTCTCTTTTCTCTAAGAGAAATAGTTCTGAAAAAACCTTCCTATTTCCATGTACTACTGCAAGAACAGGTGCTAGAATAGTGATGTGGTATAACGAAGTCATGTTTGGAGTCTGAAGCCTAAGGTGCACAAGAATCTGACACTTGCTACCTACTTGATCTTGTACAAATCATTAGGCCTTGGATTTTTCAAGAGAAAAATGTAATGGATGGTCTCTGAGGCTTCTTCCCACTCTAGAGCCATGATCCTCTGGGGAAAAAATGTATAATAGAAAAGTACATCAAAACCCTTTTTAAATTCAGTTAACAATACTAGGAAATATACATTTCTCTGGTCTAACAACCTTTTCTAGACTTTTCTCCCTTCTCTTAGACCTGACCTCTTTCTCTCAGGAAAATGTGTAAAAGGTCAAGAATGAAAGCTAAGGCCTTGGATAATGGATTAATGGTGATAAGCTGACTACAAATGAAAAATAGCTCACTTCTTTCTAAGGCCTTGGCCTTCTCTAGAAGGAATTAGAATAATGATCCACCCAAGGGGAGAGCCTTCTTTTCCCATTTTCCAAAGTGATTAAGATATTGATCAGAGTTAGGAAGACATTGAGATTCTTTTTTTAGGGGAGGAGTCTCAGGACAGTGGTAAAAAAAGAGATTGAATAGTTTTAGGATACCTACCTCCCTACATATATAACATATATATGTATGTGTATATATATATATGTGTGTGTGTGTGTGTGTGTGTGTGTGTGTGTGTGTGTATATATATATACATACATATTTGTATATATATATACACATATATGTATATATACCTACTTACATATATAATATAGCTACTTTCACAAATACACACATGAATTATAAATATAATATATATATATACACACACACACATATATAATTATCTATAAATAGGTATATATACATAAAGGTGTGTGTATGTATGTATGTATGGGTATATTTTATAAATATATATATATACATATATATATATAAACATATATAACTATCTATACATAGGTATATCTATATATAGGTGTATATGTATGTATATATGTACATGTGTGTTTTATATATATATATACACACACACACACACACACACACACATATATATCTGTGTGTGTGTCTGTGTATATGGAAATAGAAACTAATCCCCTTGGGCCATTTATTGAAACTAAACTAAAACAACTAAATAATATTATTTATGTTGTGCTTTATTTTTATTTGTTTTGTTAAAATTCTCTTATCACATCTATTACATTCATCTTCAGGGCTTTTTTGAGGGGGTTTTGTCAGGGTTGTTTTTTTTTATTTCTTCACGAGCCAATTCTGTCAGATTATAAATTGCATCAGAGTTGCCAACCTGCATTGAAAAGGGATTTTCCTCACCCAGGATTTCCCTCTGCCAATGAAATCACAAGCCTGGGGTCTATCCCACTTAGGGGATACCAGTAACTAGGAGGATAAGAAATCTCATGTAAATGAATTTTTTCCCCTCCAAAACAGTCTTTTTCTCTCTCCATCCTAAAAATGCTCATTTGCTCACATGCTCTTGTCTTGAAGGCCCTCACCTTTCTGATTTCTCTCCCCTGGAAATTCACCTGCTTCTCAATGGCCTACAGTAAACAAGGCAGAGAGTATTGAACATAATACTTCAGATGTGGTCAGACTAGAACAGAGAGAGATAAGAGCTAGGAGATTCACTGTCAACAAGAGTTAATATATGTAAAGCACTTTTTAATGGTAAAGCCCTGGATAAATGTCAGCTATTCACACAGCCCCCAAACAGGCATTTCTCAAAGTGAGCTTTGATAGAATGGGAGGGAGGCAAAAAAGAGATGTGTTAGCTCTTTTCCTTTGGTGAAGAGCCTCCAATCCACACTGATGCCCTTTTTGTCCTGGAGTTTTTGGAAACCTTCTCCACCTGGGCCCAAGGCCTTGATCTTTACCTAACTGAAGTTTGCTAACAATCAATCAATGAACAATCCTAACAAGCATGAGGGCTTCTCATGTTCTAGTCACTGTGCTAAATTCTGCTGATAGAAAGAAGGTCCCAAAGAACCTCTGCCTTCAAAGAGTTTATATTTGAACAGATAAATGCAGATCAATCACTCATTCAGAAAAAATAATTTATTTAGGCCTAATATTTACCAGATATTGTGCTAAATGCAAGGGGAGAGCCAGTAAACATTTATATGGTACCTAATGAGTGCTAGGCATTAAACTAAGTGTTTTTATAAATATTATCTCATTTGAGCTTCAGTCTTCAAGTTTGCAAGGTTGGTGCTGCATTATAATTCCCATTTTAGAGGATTGAGACAAACCGAGTGAATTACCCAGAGTCACACAATCCATAAGTGAATGAGTTTGGATTTGCACTCAGATCTTTCTGACTACTGTCTCTGCACTCTATGGATTGTCATCCTCTGTTGCCTAATTTCAAGGGCTATAAAAGAGCTTAGCTTGTAATAGAGTAAATTATACACATATAAATATATCCCTTCAAGATAGAGTAGATTGAAGGTAATTTCAGAGATCATGGCTCTAGTCTCTCCCTAGCTGCTCCTCAGTTTAATACTTGGAGCTCAGAGTAACAAGGGATGTAGAAGGCAAAAAAACCCTATACCTAGAATAAAAAAGGGCAACATGGGGAGAGGAATCAAGAAGAAGGGGAGGCTGAGAAAGATACTTGTTAGAATCCATCCAATACCCATAGAGTGCTGGGAGAACAAAAAGGGATCATATAGGAAGGATCCAGATGTTTTCGATGTGACAATTGGCTTTGTTTTTTATTTTCTTCTTATTCTTTGAGGAAAAAAAAAATATGTGATAAGGGAAAGTTCTCTGGAAATGGGGAAGAAAAGGGATATGAGGAAAATAAAGATAATATCAAATCAAAGCTACTAATAAAATATATATTTTAAAAATCAAATCAAAGAGTAGAAATCCCAAATATTGCTGCAAAGAAATGTTAAAGTCTCTAGTTTGTTACAGAGAATGTCCTTGGAGGATTTGGAGAAGGACATGGATAAGAACACCTCCAGATGAGAAGGCATGGATGGGTTGTGACCCTTCAAAACAGGACCCACAAGGATGAGATCAGGGATCTTAAGCAATATCCAAATTTTGCAGCATCTGCATTTTAAAGTTTCTTGGCTCCTTCCTCCCTGTCAAGCTATCATCTCTAACTGTGACTGCCTCTAGGAGACAGCCCTCCCCCTCCTAGCCACTTTGCTATTTTTCAGCATCTGCTCTGTCATGTACTGGGAAACCAGAGAACTGAGCTTCTCAGAATTTTGCTTCTCATCTCATTCAGCCTTCGTACTCGTCACTCCTCCCAGTTCCCCCTTCTCTCTATCTTCATCCCCAGTATCCTAGCTCTTAGGACATATCTGCTGATTCTGAAAGTGTCCTGAAACTTGAAGTCCTATTTGTGACACTTAATGGATGGTGATTGTGGTTGATTCAATTCCTATCTATGAGACTCAATTTCTACATCAGTTAAATGGGGGCAATCAGACTTACTTATATTATCATCTTCACAAGTTTGTTATGTCTCAAATGATATAGATCTAGATAGTATTTTGCAAAGTTAAAACTGCAAACTTATTGTTCATTTCACTATTGTTATTGTTATTATTATCATTATCACCCCACTTGTATCACTGGGTTCTCCTTCCCCAGAGAAATAACATTTTATTCTCATCCTTCCCTGTTGGAAGTTACGCTTATGAAAGGAATATCTTATCAATTATTAGATGGAGGATTTTGTGCAGAAATTGAGGTATCTTCCTAATGTCCATGATGGTATAGAATTCAGGTACCCTGGATTTATGTTTGAGAAGCTGGGTGAGAATCTTGCCACTGACATTTATAATTTTATTTTTGTTTGGAGCAATCCATTTACAAGTCTTGTAGTTTCCATCTTACATGTGTATGTATGTGATTATTATCATTATAATTCTTTAGTTGGTTTTCAGTCACATCAGACTCTTTGCTATCCCATTTTGGGTTTTCTTGGAAAAGAAACTGTATTGGTTTGCCATTTCCTGGCACTTAACTCTGTTTATCTCAGTTTCCTCATTTGTAAAATGATCTGGAGAAGAAAATGGCAAACCTTTCCAGTAACTATGAAAAGAAAACCCCAGATAGGGTCACAGAGAGTTGGATGCTTCTGAAAACACCGAACAACAAACAAACAAACGAAAAGATTAGATGCCTTCTGAGGTCTGATTCTGGAGGTGCTAACTTATTAGTGTAACAAGATTTAGTTCTGTTTATCTTCAAGGACAAGGTACCTCAAAGTACCTTTGCTTTGGTACTTGGCAAAGTACCAAAGGTTGGCCATCACAAAAACTGATAACGTCCACATTGGCCAAAAGGTTCGGAAGCTTCTTTGTCTCCCTAGGGGAGGAAATGCTCTTGTGTGGTTCCCTTTTCTTTCATAATTACACTTTCTTTGAAGATTAACCTCTTTCTGTTCACCTCCTTCTTGGATCTTACCTTCTGAGTCATCATCAAATAAGATGCTATGGCTTTTATAGTCAAGTCTGAAACATAAAACCTTGTTCTCTGAGAGCACTCTTGGAAAAAAAAGAAACTTTCCCCAAAATCCTTCACTTTTAATTAAAGCAATGGGAAATTCACCTTTACAATAGCTGCTGGCATTCTGAGATGCCATTTCTGATCTCACTAAAATATCACCTGAAACAATTCGGTGGAGCCAGCTGATAAAGGTAGGAGTCTTCCTCCAGGGGAGAAACGTAGAGGAAAAAAACCAAGCAGTGACATTAGGGTATGTTTCTCCTCTAGCAAAACAGGACGGAGAGAGATGCACGTGTGTCAATAAAGAGAGGTATGAAACAAGAAAAAAAAAAATAAAGAAGGAACTTTCCCTAGTGAGTTTTTGAATGTGTGTTGGTGAAATCACAGTACAAAGCACTCCAACAGCATAATCACCCGAATGACCTTTAGGAATGAGAATGCCATGGAATAAAACTGAGTGGCAAAAAATGGGGAATATTAAGAATTCAAAGAAATTCTGAAAGAAGTAGAAGCAGGACGATGGTTGAAATAACTAATACAAATGCAACGAATTCTGAGCAATTGTCATAACTAATCGTGGTCCTGAAGAAGAGATGATGAATGGGCTGATGTAGGATGAGAGGACTAGATGTAGAGAGGGACCTCGGAGACAATCCCGTTTGACCCCATTATGTGATGTGACGTGATTACGTGACCCTGATGAGGAATGAAATAATCACATTGGCAATATGAGAAAAGTGGCTTTGCTAGAGAGGGGAGCAGAGCCCCAGATCCTTGAAGCCAATGTGATTATCTCATTCATCATCTCTTCTTCAGGTTCTCTTCTCTACTTCAGATCTGGGGTGGAAGTAGAAAAATGAGATTTGAATCCAAGTCCTCTAATTCCAGCATGGTCATGCCTTGAAGTGTTCTTCTGACCTGGGAGACAACAAGGGCGGACAGTTTCATGCATTGATTGTGAAATCCTGTCATCCCTATATTAGTAGTTTTGGTTTAACTGCTTTTTGTTGTTAACGATGGAGAATACAATGGCTGGTATAACCAGAAATGATGTGATTTAAGACAAAGATCATGCATTTTATAACAGAAAGGGAATCTATAATCATTATCAGTATAGAGTTAGTATAAGAAGAAGGAACATCATGTAGTCAATTGTCCTCTTACTATACAAATGGAATTTATGGTATAGAGAATCTGGTTTCAAATCCATTCCCCATGTAATAAGGAATCAATGGCTCAATCTCTCTCTAAACATCAGTTTCTTCATCTTTAAAATGGGGATGTTAATTTTGACAGCATTCCAGGGTCATTTAAGGGATCAAAGGAGATAATTTATGTAAAGCTGTCAACATTAAACCCCTGTATTTGAGGAAATGGTGGGAAGGGACAGAAACAGGGTATTCTAGCACCTTTGGCCCCCTCTCCCCAGCCAAGGGATGGATAATATATATATATATATATATATATATATATATATATATATATGTGAGCTATCATAATTATTATTATTATTGTCTTTATTTTGATTCAATGCAATTAAAAAAAGGCAGTAAACAAAGATTATTTTTAAAATGGCTAGTATTTTCTTTGAAATGCATGGCATTTCCCCTTCCCTGCCTCCTAAAGACTTATTTGGAGGCTTCCCCTAAGAGAACAGAAGGAACTTTTGGATTTCTCCCACAGCAATGATTCCCCCACACCCGATTTTTGGCCCATTCTGCTAGAGAACTCAATCAGCCAAATTGGACAGTTTCATTCAATTTGTGTTAGTTGAGCCAACTTTCAGCCCCATGTGAAGGGTGGTGGGCTTAAAGAAGGAGAAAACACTCATTTGGGATTGGGCTCATAATGGAACAGAAGAATCAATTTGATTGGGGAGAGGCAGAGTTTAAAATTCCCTGCTCAGAAATATCCTTGCAATTCACAAAATTAGCATTGGTTTTTCAGGGCTATTTAGAGACACAGCCATTTTATTTTGGTTAGGATTTGGCTTACCTGGCAGAAGTACCACTGTGCAGACAATTACTTCATTTGATTAAAATCCATTCTAAATGCAACCAAATTTTATTCTATTTCAAAAAGAAAATATTAAATACCTACTGTCTTCAGGGCACTAGGCTCCATGGCTAGGATATAAACCCAAAACAAAACTAAAAATTGCTCCTTTCCTCAAAGTATTTTAATTTATTGAAGAAAAATAAATCTACATCTGACAAACACAACATATATACAAACATCATGCACAGAATTTTCCAAAATACTAACACTTTGGGAAAATAAGGAAGAAAATCAAGGGATGGTGTTTGAACTGGTCCTTAACAGAATAAATAGGTTTGGATAGTAGATATGAGAGGGAATCAGACACCAATAAAGGTACTGGATTGGACTGGGTTGAATTAGATTGGATTGGATTCATTACTATACAAACATGATGATGGTAGATGTCAGGAAGATTTGGATTCAAGTTTCATCTCTTGACATATGGTGGCTGTATAACTCTGGCCAAATTGTATTGGTGATCTAGGCCCCAGTTTCTTAAACTGTGGGCCTTTTTAAAACATGACTCAATATGGAGTCTGGTAACAAGGTAAAGGGGTTCATGAAATCATTATTTATTATCAGAAAATGTTTGATTTGTATACCTATTTTATATATCTATGTTCCTGGAATCACATAAAAAATGCTCAGGTGAAAATGAGTCACAAGTGGAATAAAGTTAAGAAGCCTTATTCTAGCCCTGGGCAGTAAGAGAAATCAAAAGAATGAAAAAGAAAGAAATATTCCTGCTGTGGCTCTTTACAATATTCACAGAAAAAAAATCACAAAACATTAAAAACAAAACACTTAAATCTATCTATTCATGAAACAATCAACAAATACTTATTAAGGTACTATTATATGCCACTCTAAGCTGAGAATACAGAAGAGTAGCAAAACACACGTGCACACACACACACACACACACACACACACACACACACACGCTGTCCCTGAGCTCCTAGCTCTTCCTTATATTCTATCCCTCAGAATGGATCCTTTTAAACATTTTTTAAATTTTTAATTTTTTATTTATTTTTGTTTTATTTCTTTATTTATTTTCAGAATGCATCAATTGATGAGAGGGGAAAGCCATGGGCTTCAGGCTTCTATCTCCCATCAGCCATACTCCTTTGGCAATTCTTGAAACTGTTCATCATGTCTCCATACTGAATACTTTCTGCCTCTCCACCTTTCAGTTTCCCTTTATGTATTATATTCCTCCCCTAGATTATAAGCTCCTAGAGGGCAAGACTTGTCCTTGTCTTTATTTCTATTTGTATCAACAGTGTTTCACAGAGTGCTTGACACCTTAAGGTGCTCTATATGTAGTTATTTGACTATATACTATGTCATGAGAGCACATGTGATTCTTTAATACCATATTTATATATATATATATATGTGTATATACACACATATATATACACACACATACATATTATATATGTGTGTGTGTGTGTGTGTGTGTGTGTGTGTGTGTACTCCCACATATATGTATACAACCGGCATTCCAATATTATCAATCATTTTTTTTTTAATGTCAATAATGAAGAGTGAAACTGATCCAACTCTTCCCATGGAATAACACATAGAAGGCATGAGCAGTCTGCCAATACATTCCAGAAAAGAAATTAGAAGCAGGAGAAATGGGATAATGCCCTCCACTCTCCACTAGATATTTGTTCTACAGGGATGTTTGAGATTGTGAGGATTGTGAATGGAAGTGACAGAGAATCATGAGTCTACCATGGAACCCTTAGAAGTGATCAGAAAGTGAGATAACTCAGTCAGGATCCATGCATTCATCCTGCACAAAATCTTCCTTAGTCTCGACCAAGAAGGGAATTACAAAATTAGCAGGTTGTTTGAAGGGAGGGGCATTAGGATGACTTCAAACCAGGCTCACTCTGGATTGGAAGGAAAGAATAAAGAATGAAAAGAAGGAGGAAAAGGAAGAAGGGAGGAAAGGAAGGAAGGAATTAAAGAAAAAGAAAAAGAAAAAAAAGGAAGAAAGGGAAGAAGGAAAGGAAGGAAAAGAGGGAAGAAAGTATCTGCTATGTTCTAAACACTTTACAAAAGTTTTTTTATTTGATCCCTACAATAATATTGTGAGATAGGTGCTATTATTATCCTCATTTTACAGTTAAAAAAAGTGAAGTTAAATGATTTAGGTAACACAGCTAATAAGTGTCTGAGGCTGGATTTGATCTCACATCCTCCCAACTCCAGGACCCATGCTCTCTCCATTGTACCACTCAGCTTTTTCTTTCAGCCAAAATAGCAGGAGGTAAAAGTCGAGGAACTAAAGCTACAAGGGGATTTACCTCTAAGGTTATGGAATCCATTGATCTAATTTTATAAATGACTAGCCTGAGGTCAGGGTAAGTTAAGTGATTTAAGCAGTGACCAAGGAAACTGAATGATACATCCAAAGTCATAGAGATAAGCATCATCAAGGCCAGGCCATCTGCTTTTCAAACCAGTACCACTGAGGCTTTGATATCATGCTGGTACTAAAAGCAGGATCTGTCCTTGTTGACCTGATTTATTTCCAAACCTCCCAGTCAGCTCTTGCTTGCTCCCTAGTCAGTCACCTGATTAAGTAACCCCCTCCCCAGAACCAGCATCAGTGGTCATCAGAACCATTCTCTTCATCCTGCCCTTTCTTAAGACCCAGCCAAGTACCACTTTGTTCAGCCTCCCACTTTTAGACAGAACTTGTAAAGAACCCTAGAATTTCAAAGTCTCATTGAGATGCTAGAGCTCCTCTGTGTCAGCACCCAGAACCCTTTACAATGCTCTAGGCAAACATCATCAAACAAGCTAGCATAGATTCAGTACCTACTTCAATCAGGTCCAAGGAATACAAAGACAAAATAAGAAAGTGTCCATGTCTTCGAGGACCTTATTTCCTATTCAGAGAAGCATCACAGATATATGTAGAAAATTCATAAACCCATCCTTTTTCTCCCAATCAGTTTTCCTTACTCTGACTTCCCTTCCCTTCATAACCAGTCCAGACACATGTTCAGACACTTTAAAGTTTCACTTGCTTTTTCTTTTTTCCCTCCAGAATCCCTTGTTTCCTTGACTATCCACCTTTCTCTCATCTAGTTTCTCTGTTTCTGTTTGTGAGCAGCTGAATACATAAAATTTACTGACTTAACCTACCACAAACTTTATCTACCTTCCACTGGACCTTGAGAGCTGCTAACTAATCCTATCCAGTTCTTAGTGACTATTTTATTTCCTATATTGTATATTCTAGAGCTTTTTTTCTCTCCTTTCTCTCTCAGCATCAATCTTCATATTTATAGTGGATGACAAAACTCCTGTGATTTAGAAAACAGAGATCACCAGCTCCCCTTCTCTTCTCTTCAAAACATGTAGAAAAGATGGAAGAGGAAGGAACGAAAGAAGAAAAGGAGTAAATTATAACCAAGGAACCACAAAACAGTGTGGAATAAACTTGAAAGAATGGTATCAAAATGAATAAAGCCTAAAAGATGTTATATTCTGAGTTCTAGAGTTCTCTTCTGAATTCTAGGGTTCTATTCTGAGGTCAGACCTTATCTAAAGGACATTTTTACTTGGGTATTCCATCAATATCATGAACAACACATCCCAAATCAAGCATGTTTTGATTTTCCCTAAATTTGTTCTGCCTTTTTCTTGACTATATTTCCTTTGGGTGCATAACGATTCCCCTAGACTTACCATTTATATCTTTTCCTGTTATCTTCCCAAATAGAGTGTAAATTCATTTTAATAAGACATTGTTTAAAGTGCTGTCTTTGGATTCTCAGCACCTAGTGCTGTACTTGACATATAATAGTCATACATAAATAAGAATATTCAAAATAAGTACAAGATAAAATTATGAGGGAGACAGATCTACAATTCTGTGTAGGAAGAAGAAGTGGAGATTCAGAAAAAAGCTTTATATAATTGGTATGTTTTAAAGGTATTACTTGAGCAGAGTTTTGAATAAAATTATATTCTTATTTAAAAATTTTATTGTTGGAGCAACTAGGTTGTACAGTGGATAGAGCATCAGCCATAAAGTCAGGAGGACCTAAATCCAAATCTAACCTCAGATACTTAACATTTCCTGGCTATATGACCCTGGGCAAGTCCTCAACTGCCTTAGTTTTATATATATAGTTTATTATAGTTTATTCCATATATAGTTTATTCCATAGTTAAATATGACATAAGGATTTATATAAATGTGGAAAAACAGAAAAAAAGATTATACATAAAACAATCTCTATTATATACAGTTTGCATTAAAAATTAACTTTTTTTTCAAAGCTACCCTCTTCTCTTTGTGGTCTTCCCAACTTCCTTTTCTTTTTTTTTTGTACATTTAAAAATGCTGTAATTCTTTTTGTTTTTCTTTTTTGGAGGAAGGAGCATTCTTATAACACATACTAAAAATCATAATTAAAAAAGAATAAAAAAGAAAACCTCCTTTGTGACACATATGTATAGTCAAGCATGACAAAACTATACTTTAGCTTGTGCAAATATGTATATCTTAATTTGCCCTTTCAGTCCTCCATCTCTCTGTCAGGTGATGGATAAAATAAATATTTTCCCATCGGTCCTCCAGAGGAATGGCTGGCCATTGCATTGACCAGAGAAAGTTTGGGATTCTAAAAGGCAAAGGTTAGATGGGAGACTTAGGGATGCATGGAGAAGACCTGGCAGAACATGTGAGATGAATAGAAAGAAACACAATACCCAGACATGACCAATCAGCCAGGAAGCCATCTGATAGGAGAAAGGGATTACCAATCAAGTCAGCACAGAACAGCTAGGGAGGGTCAACCTTCAAACAAGTTAATAGGGAACTGTCCAATTGGCAATTAGTCTCATGTGCTTCATTATCCAAGTGCATTGCTCAGTTCTAGCCCTTTACAGATTGTGATGAGGTTGTGAAAGGCTTTGAAAAAATTTGAACTTTTCCAATAATAGTGAATTTACTATATAAAACTACCCATACAGATACTGACCAAATTGTTGTTGTTTTTTTTTCTTAAATGTTTCTTGAGAAGTTGATGCCATCAACTAGCCAATATCCATGACCACACGTTCCAATGTCTTGGCTTATGCTTTTAGCAATGGTGGATATGAGTGTGGAGAAAGTCTAGGAGAAGTATCACTATTCCATGAAATGATCTTGTACATTATCAACAACAGCAGCAGCAGCAAGAGCAACAGCAAAAACATCCAGTCTCAGTTTGGGAAGAACAGCATTAAAAAGTTAAGCAGAATTTAATGTCATCTCTAGTCACTGCAACTATTAGATACTCAGTATAGACAAAAAGAAGCTGAGTTATCTCTATCAAGAAAAAACTTCCTTCCCAAATGCATCCATCCTTTCTAAAAGCTTTTAAAACCACTCTGTCAGAGACAATTTGACTGAGTATCAATTGAATTTCTCTAGTGATCCACTGAGGCGCTGGAAACAAATGCACATCACAATTGGGATGGGAAGTCTACCACATGTTGTGAAATGTCTCACACAGGAAATGCGAGCAATTAAACAAGAAGGCAGTACACACCATTTTTCAGTATTTCAGGAAATTAGAAATGAACGTGAATACATTGGCTCAAGCCCCATTTCTTTTTTTATTTTCATTTTCTTTTAATTATATTTTATATTCTTTTCAATCCAAAAAAATCCCCAAACTTCCTTATCACTCTCCCAATCCAACCTTCTTTCATCCACAATGAAGAAGAAAAACAAACCTTGTCATTAAAATTTAGTCAATCAAAATAAAATCCCCCTATTTCCCATGTCTACAAAAAAAAAATTTTTTTTTTCTGTATTTTTAAGTTTTTGTCTATCAGAAGGTGGTTAGCATGTTTCATTTTTGGTCCTCTGCAGTCTTGGTTGATCATTATACTAATAATAGTTCCTATTTATTTTTAAAAGTGTTTGCTTTCATCACATTGTTATTGCATAAAAGAGTTTTCCTAATCCTGTTCACCTTGCATTAGCTCATAAGGCCCAAATGTAAGATTTACTTTTAATTTTATCAAATTCATTATATGACGTTATCATTCTTGTTCTCTCTGCCTTTCATCTTCATCTTCTTCCTCTTGCTTTTAATTAAATTTTTAAAATTATTAATTGTTGATGACAATAATAATAAATAATGGTTAACATTTGCAAATTGCATATCTTATGTGAGCTATGCAATGGTTAGGAAAGTTTTTTAGTCTTCATTCTTGTGGAAAGTCACACAACTATTAAGGATCTGATTTCAAGCCCAGTTCTCCATTTACTATACCTCCTACACACCTATTGCATCGGTTCATAAGAATTAGAGTCAGGAGTAATAAGAGCTCATGTTTAGTCATAGAATCATGGATTTAGACCTCAATTTATTACAGTCCCATTTAATAGATGAGGACTTGAGAAAATGAGTATCATCATTTTTTTTCTACTTTTGGGCCACAAAAATTATATGTATACCAAATAATTTTTTTTAAATAAATTTCTTTATGTTTTATCAGTAAATGTTTGATTTGCATACCTATTTTACATATCTATATATTCCGGTGTTGAGTAAAAATTTCTCAGGCCAAAAGGGATTGTAAGTGGAAAAAGTTTAAGAAGCCTCCTACCACATCATTTTAGGAAAGTGTTTGGAAAAGCTCAGAAGTTTGGTATCAATAAGAGATAGTCAGGTTGGTCAAACCTCATGAGATACTAGGCCTTGAGAGACTAGATTTCACCAGCTTAAGAACTGATATGTCTTGAGCCCATGTCATTAATAAAAATAATAATTTGTCACCAAGGAAAACTCCTATTTGCTCTTCAGCTTTAGAGTATTTTGGAGAAACTGAGATGTTCAGTGACATGACTAAGATCTCAGAAGCCAGGAAGTGTCAGATGTTGGATCTAAATCCAATTCTTTCAGCTCTTAGGACAGCTGTTGTGCAGTCTATTCCTTTACTCCAATAAACAAATAACTTCCCCCAGCAATCATATGGATTTTACACTTCTGGAGGCTATGGAACGCCCTTCTTTATATTCCTATTGGCAGGGGCAACATGCTGACCTTTAAACTAATAGAATTTGGGTTGAAACCAGGTCTCTAGCACATCTTCACTTGTATGTGACCTTCAAAAACTCTAAGCAACTCTAAGAGTGGCAGACAATCAGACCTAACTTGGGAAGGGGAATTTCCTCTTAGAGGAATCATTCTGCCTCCAGCAATCTATACAAAAAGAATCCATTCCCCACCTAGCCCTACTAAAGTAGAACCACAGTGGGATTAAAGTAAGAATTCCACCTAGATAAGAAAGTCTGGGTGGAGAGAACTTTTGGACAAGATTAAAAAGTCTAGAAAGATAGCTTTGAATGAATAAGCAAAAGAAAGATCTTTAGGTCCCATACATAAAATTGGTTATTACTATAATGAGAAATAATATTTTTTTCTCAAGGGCAATATATATATATATTTTGAGAGATCTTGATGAATGAAATTACAGGTCAAGTCTCTGTCCCCATCCCCAAAGCCTAGCTCAGTACTTCACACATCACACTTAATAAAGACTCATCACAATAAAGTGGGAAAAGAATATAACTTATCAAGAATTTCTTTTATGATTTTTGGAATCCAAAAAGGAACAAAAAGTTCTCTGGGGCTGCCACCTTTCCAAATTTCCTAATGCTGTCATCATCAGATCTTTCTTTTACCCAAGATCTCTCACCCCCCCCCAAAAAAAAATCTGTATATTACCCTTAAGAATTTCTCATTATAGTATAACCAATTTTATATATTGTGTCCAAAGATCTTTCTTCTGCTTGTTCATTCAAAGACTTTTCTGATCTTGTCCAAAAGTTCACCCCACCAGACTGTCTTATCTAGGTGGAATTCTTACTTTAACCTCACTGCCATTCCACTCAGGTAGGACTAGGTGGGGAATAAATTCTTTTTGTAAAGATTGCTGGAGGCAGAATGATCCAGGAAAATGTTGACATGATCAAAGTCACATTCCCCAGTCCCTCATTAGAAAAAATGTACCTCTCATTATAATATTCATTTTCTCATTAATTGTTAACTAATCAGAGTTGAGTTTCAGCTTCAGGGATATCTCCTTTTCCAAAGGTATTTAAACATTTAGAGACCTCTGTGCAGGATTTCTGGTTACAGAGAGAACTGCTGACTTCAATTTATTATTTGCTAGCCTATTTAATAAGTTGATTATTAATCACCCAGAAACTGTTTCTTGGACTTTTCACTTATCTTATCTTCCACTGAGATCTAATTGTCTTGCATGGCTCTTAGAGCAAAACTTTGGAAAACATGTACAGGAAAAATTTCTTGTACTTCAAACCAAAATGTATTGGAAACTTTCAGATCCATCAAATACCAACCAGTTTAAATGGGAGTCTTATGTCACCTGTATTTGGCTTCATCTTCAAGACTTTAATATTAGAATTTATCATGATAGCAGCTGAAAAGATGTGCACCATTTGGAAAACATTGGATGTCATCAAGATCATAGACATTAGAGCTAGAATAATTATCTTAGCAAACATTTTTGAAGTGGTTTACAATTTGCAAAATATTTTACACCTACTAATTTGACACTCACAACCACTCTTTACAGCTTGGAAAACTGAGCTCAAGTGAGATTCAGTAAATTGTGTAAGGTTAAATAGCTAGTTATAATCTGAAATGATGATAAAACAAAAACAAAAAAAAACCCAAAACTTCATAAAACAGTGTAAACTTGTAAAGAGAAAATACAGAAAAGTTAATCTTAAAAAAGCTGTGGTTTACTCACCTAAATTTGTTTGACCCTCAAAATAATCTTCTTTAAAGCTTTTTTTTTTTATTTTCAAAATATATGTATAGTTTTTAACAATCATCCTTGCAAAACCTTGTGTTCCAATTGTTTTTCTTCCTCCTTTTTCTCCATTTCCTCCCTTACAGGCAAATAATCCCATATATGTTAAATATGTACAATTTTTCTATACATTTTTCCACAATTATCATGATGCACGAGAAAAATCAGATCTAAAAGGAACAAAAAATAAGAAACCAAAAAGCAAGCAAACCACAACAAAAAAGGTGAAAATACTATGTTGTGATCCACACTCAGTCCCCACAGTCTTTCTCAGTCACAAGATCATTGGAACTGACCTGAATCACCAGGCTAAAACAAGTTTTGGGATAGGTATTATTGTTAATTTAATTTTCTAGATAAGCAAACCGAGTTTCCGGAGGGCGATGTCAATCCATCACCAAGCATTTAGTAAGCACTTGTATTAGAGTTCTGGACATATCAAAAAAGACAAAAACAATTGCTGTCCTCAGAAAGATTACAGTCTAATGGAGGAGACAATATGTAATAAATGTACATATAAGAAATATTCAAAAGATAGAGAAGTAATCTAAGAGGAGAAGGCACTAATTGTGAGGGAGAGAGTGTGGTAAGATCTACCCCACAGCCAGTAGTCTTTTAGCAATTGAACATTGCCAAGTCATGCCTTAGGGAAGTAGTGATGGATATTTCTGGGGAAGAAGAAGGGGAGATGTGAAATGTAGTTAGACAATTCCATGGCGTGCTATTGTTACCTCCTTATTGGCTTCTATTCAACCCACCTGAAGCATACCTTTTAACAATAACCCTTGTAAAACCCTGTTTTCCAAATGTTTTTCTCCCTCTATTTTCCCCATTCCCTCCCTTACAGGCAAATAATCCAATATATATTAAACATGTGCAATTCTTCTTTCCATATTTCCACAATTATCATGCTGTACCCAGCTCTGAGACAGAAAAAAAGCACTTGCAGACTAAGGCACAAATACACTGCATCCAGAGAAAGAGGTTTCAGCAGCAACAAGAAGGGGAGGTGAGGGAAAGGGAAGGAAACAGATTCTGCTAACTCATCCTTACAAGCTTCTTACAAATGGCCACGTTAAGAAAAATGAAACACAAACACCCATCTACAGATCATCCCCATTTCAAAACAGCCTCCCTGCAAATGTTTTTGTGATTTCAGGGAGGAAGGGCCAAGGAACTGCAGATGTGGACTTCACTAGGAGATAATCACAATTAACCATGGTGTATTTGGAAAGGCAGCATGATCTATCTTCCTTGGCAGAACCTAGATCCATCATTTTCCAAATTATGAGTCCTTAGAGGCTACATTAATAATCAGGACAACAATACTTTGTGCTCCTTATTTTCCTCAGGAAATTCAGAGAACTTTTCAAATACCATCATTCATTATCTGGGTTTCCTGAGGGGCAAAAAGCTCTGTGATGTAGTCCTGAGTAAGAGAAGCCACAGAAGGTAAGAGATACCTCAGAATATGAAAGAGACTTTTGACAGGGGACCTGCCTCTTCCATCCCCATTTCCAGGCTTAAATCAAAGAGGGTCAGTTCTATACTTAGACAGAAAATATAGCCACCCTACGTTTCTGGAGGGAACCAGAAGACCTTTTTTGTTCAGATTTTAACCTCCTTCAATATACTGACCTGACAAAAAGCTGGAAACCCTGCCTTTCTTCCTCTCTCCCTATAAGAGATAATCCTTTGTATTATGATATTAAATTTTAAAAAGGGCTTCTTATATAAATTGAGTAATATAGTAAGCACCTGTTTATACTTTAGTATAATGGTATATTATATATACATATATATATATAACATATTATATATATTATTTAGTATAATATATATAGTATAATAAAGATATAGCATAATATAATAAATATGACAAAAATAACATATATTATAACAAATATATAGTATAATAAATGGAAAGAATTCTAGGAAAGAAATCAGATGAGTTGGGTTCAAATCCCATGTCTGCCACCCACTTCTCTGTATGAATGACCTGGGTTTCATTATGCTAACCTGTAAAATAAAGGGAGTTAGGGTGGGAAAAGTTCCTTCTAGGATTGAGTGACTCAAGCTTTTTTGTCACATTGACTAACTGCCACCTGGGAGCAACAACAGAACTGTAATGGATTGGGGAACCATGTTGATATAGAGTTAGGATTTGAACTCACCTTAGAATAGTATAATGCTATTGTGTAGTGTTCTAGTGTGGATGTACACACACAAAGTAGCCCCTGCCTCCATAAATACATGCACAGGGACATGAGTGCATGCCCACAGGTGTGCAAATACTCCTACACCTGGCAGAAAGGTTACAGAATGAGCTTCCCTGCTTCCAGGAATATTCCGGCCCGACTAGTTTTTCCCTTCTACTCTTCACCATCTGTACAGATGACATCCCCTGGTTCCCCAGGAGCTCTCCTTACAGACTCACTGAAATAGCCCTCAGCCACTCGGATCTGACAGTTAATTCTTCCAAAACCACCAACCCTTGGCAGGAGCACCCAGAAGGCTCATAGATGTCCCCAGGCGAAGTCAGAGGAGAGTGGGTTCAACAGCAGAGCCCAGAGCAATATATTAGTAATTCTTTGTTTGCAAATAGCAAGTGGCATCTCAATTGCTCTTAGACATGTGAATAGGAAGAGAGCTGCTTTCAGGAAATAAACAGAATTCCCAAAATAGAAATCCTAATTTATTTTCTTGCTTAGAAGATCAGCTAGGATAGGCTATTGGAATGTAATTTCACTTTTCTAAGACATCTGTCCTTTGGATTCCAATCCTTTGTCTGACACATTTAACAGAGCCCATTTCAGTCGGGTTCTAGGTATAATGACCTGCTGACCCAAGAGTGGGCAAGGGGTCCAGTTCATCCAGAAGCCTGGACAAGGTGTGATGGACTTCTACCGCCTAACACTGGTCTGTACTGACCATTTCTGCTTTGTTTTGGACTCTGCTGCCATTTACAGAGCTTCAATCCATCTCTTTGCCATCCATCTTGTACCAACCAGGCTGAATGAATGTTGGTCCATGTAGACCCTCTGCTTTGGGGCTTCAATTGCCTTGGACCTCTTGTTGTCCATCCAGGTGATAACCCTTGGTTTTTGTCAGTCTTTCCCATAACCTAAATTCTGTCCTTATCCCTGACCTGTCATTCCTTGGCAGCTGGATAAAGGAGCAAGATCTAGAATTAGCTTAATTTCTTCACCCAGTGATCTTTAAGGCCCTTTGTACATTTAAGTCCTTTCATATCACTTTTCCACTTAGAATCCCCCCTTCCCATCTAGCCATTGAAAATCCAGATCAAGCCCTTTCTCTGGGACAATTCCAGGAAACAGGGCCCTTTTCTCTCTTTCTGTACTTTCCATACTTAGCACATTCTGTACTTTGCCTCAACCATGTATGAAGCACATACAGAGGCAACAGACAATAGAAAAAAAAAAAAAAAGACACACTAATCCCAAGCTTTTATTCTATCAGGGGAGCCAAAGTATAGATGAGAGGTAATACAGTAAATAGAGGACTGAACAAATTCAGGAAGACAGGAATTAGAAGTCTGCTTCGAATGCTTAGCATCTATGTGATCCTAGGAAGTCACTTCACCTCTGTCTAGATAAATTTTCTCATTTGTGAAATGGAGATACTAATAGTACTTCCCTCTCTAGGTTGTTGTAAAGTATTTGTTAAGTGTTCCATAAAATTTAAAGTGCATTATTGTTAAAATATAAATTATTATTCTTATTTTAAAAGTATGCACCCATATAGAGATTATGATAGAATATAGATAGCTATATGCATTTATATGCAGGTATGTATATGTACATATATTATATATATGTGTGTGTGATAGTCATGCACACACATATATACACATATAAGATAAACTAATGAAGTCAGAGTCAGGAAAAATATGTTTGAATGCTACCTCTGACACTGAACTACCTGTGTGATCTAGGTAAGTAGTTTGACCTCTCACATTCTCTTAATATCCTCATTGGTGAAATGGATATAATAACACTCACAAGACCACTTTGAGAATTGACCTAGTTACTATACATGAAGTACTTTCACAGATCATAAATCACAAGATCAATATAAATACTAGCCATTTAACTCTTAGCTCTGATGGGCACGGAATGAATATTTGTTGATATTGATTTATATCTATATGTATATAAATACATATGTAAACATATGCTCATGTTTGCATATTAATACACACATCTATCTATCTATCTATCTATCTATCTATCTATCTATCTATCTATCTATCTATCTGCCTACCTGTCTGCTTCCCTATTTTATCTATAACCTATGAATCTCTATATCTAATCTAATCTATATCTATCTCTCTTTTTTTTCTATCTGTACCCACCAATGTCTGTCTCTCTGTCTTTTTTTCTGTCTGTCTCTTTCTCTCTCTCTCTCTCTCTCTCTCTGTCTCTCTGTCTCTCTCTCTCTCTCTCTCTCTCTCTCTCTCTCTCTCTCTCTCTCTCCCTCCCCTTCCTATTTCTCCATTTTTTCCACTAGGGCCAAATCAAGAAAAAGCCATAAATGCAAAACTGAAGAAACTTTATAGGTTTTGTATTTCTAGTTTATCTCCAAAAATCTTCATTTTCTTTTGCATTACAATATTTTCCTCCATAAGGCCAGGTTTAAAGTTTTTACTTTGACATATCCCTTATGTTGCCTTAACATAATGCAGAACATACAGGAGGCAATGGAGAATTATTTATTTGGGGATTGGTTGTAAATAGACAAATAGCTCTCCCTCCAACTTTTTCCCCCCTGAAACTTGTAATTTCATATGTGTTGGGAACTTCCAGCAAGTTACATCATTTTACCAAGTTGCAGATCCACTTATCAATCAACAAGTATGAGGTGTACCATGCAAGTAACTGAATATAAAGGCACGAATATGAACTAGCTCCTCCTGTCCAGGAGGAGCCACCTATAATCCGATCAATTTACACACTGTGCACCTTTGGGCTGGTCTTTTAGCTAATCTGGCTTTCAGTTTTACTATAGAAAGAAGGATTGTTTGGTTAAGATGAGCTCTAATGTCTCCTCCAGTCTTCTTCTTAAATCTATGAACTTCTGACTGTATTCATTTAAAGGGAGAGTTTGAGTAAACTGATAATATAATCCTGTTCCACTTAAAAGAAGCGACATTATAAAGTGAAATTATATGTTGATTATTAACCAGGTTTGATACCTGACAGAGCCTTATGGAGCCTAAAAAAAAAAAAAAAAAAAAAATACTGAGCTAGTTGACTTGTACAATTTTGAGTCCATGACAGTAGAAAAGATCTAACCTTCTGAAAAGAAGGAATTAATTGGGGAAGAAAATAACAGAACTCTAGGCTTCAACCTTCTTCAATTTCTTCTAGTCATTGTGGCTAATGGAAGGCTTGAGAGTTTTAGGGAGCCCAGACGATTTTGAACCTCCTTTATTATCTTCAATATCTTAAGGATGTCCCATGAATAGGTGATGGCAGAATATGCATTAGGAAACCAGAACACCCTGCACAGAGATCCAAGAATTTACAAAAGGGCCTCTGGGTAAATGACTCCTACCCTAGAGAAATAACTTAAGGAATCCAGCAAAAGGGTCTATGAGGTACCCCTTTGTCAATTTGTACTAATCTTAATCTTTCCATTGGCTATGTCACAGTCTTTGGGGTAGAATGATTAATGTCGGTTGTTCCTACTATAACATTTTAAAAATCAATTAATTCTATCTAATGACTAATTAAGTCAATTTATATCAATTGATATTCCTGACAGGAGGCACACTAGTGAGGGGTTCAGAGTGTATGCTAGATCTAGTTAAAGACATCAATACTAAAGACATCAGGGTCAGAGAAGTTTTAAAAGTCCTCCCCTTCTTTGGTAACAAAGAAGTAGAAATAGAACCCAAGACTGTCAATATCCCTTTCCTGGAAGTTTCTGGCACATAATAGGTGTTTAACGAATTCTTGCTGAATGACAAAAGAGCTAATTCACCAGACCTTTAATTCAAGGAAAAGTTAATATAGAATAAAGAGAGAAGGAGAAGCAGATCTGGGGAAGATACAGTAACTCCAAGAGGAAGTATGGCTATTTGTGGAAATGTAATTCAGTGGATGGGCAGCTAAGTGGCCCAGTGCACTGTTGGAGTCAGGAAGACCTGAATTCAAATTTAACCTCAGACACTTACTAGTCATAGGAAAGTCACTTATCCCTATTTGCTTTGATTTCCTCAACTGAAAAATGAATTGGAATATGAAATAGCCATCTACTTCAATGTCTTTGCCAAGAAAATCCCAAATGAGGTCACAAAACATCTGAAATTAGTGAACAACAATTTGAATAGAACAGAGGGTGTGTGCTTTGGATCAAGGGGAAATAAAAGAGGCAAGAAAGCCATAAAGTGGTTTTCTATCCCATTCTCCCATTAGGAGGTATCAGCAGTAGGAGTGCCGATTAATATGCTACCCTTTCCACCCAAACGGCAGGATTCGCCATTGGAATTCCAGATAATCTAGCAGGCATGGCTAAAGGGATCTGGGGCAAACTCGGAGTCCTAAAGGGAGAGAAAGAAGGGACAGGGGCAGAGAACACAGTCACCTCCTATACCCCCATTTCCCATGTAGCCATGAAGGACAATCCAAATAGCATCTTCAAACAGAAGGAGCTCAGAGCTACTGCTAATCAATTCCCTGAGAAAACGTGCTAGCTAAAACCAACAGAGTGGGAAAACAGCAGTGATGACTAAGGATAAACAAGGCAGAGAAGTAAACAGCAGTGAGAGCAGTGGGTCTGAGAAGTAAACAAGATGAGAGATGCAGAGTAAAGGCGTTGGATTAAACCATGAGAGCCCCAGTGAAATTAGAATCTTTATGGAAATGGGAATGGACAACAAGGGGGATGTGAAAGCTGGAAGGGGCATGGAAGATCACAGAGACATCCCTTGGCTTTACAGAGGAGAGAATCAATGCCCAGAGATGGGTACTGGACAATTGATTCACACAACGAGAAGCAAGTAGAAGTAGAAATAAAACTACATTGTCAAAATAGCACTAACTCTGGAATTAGATCGTCTAAGCTTAAATTTCACCTTTGACACTACTTGTGTGACCTTGGAAAATGCCCTTACTTTCTGTGGATGCAATTTATCTGAAAAACAGAGAGTTTAGTCTAGATGCCCCAGTTGTTCTAATTCTGAATCTGTAATTTCTTGTTTCCCTTGGATTGCTATCAGTTTTATTTTTTTCCTAAGGTGTTCCTCTTCCTTGTGTGGTGGAGCCTGACTTCCAGGTGTTCATTAACCCTGCTTCATAGAGTCCCTCTCTTTAAAATGGAGCTCAGGTAGGGTATATCAGAGCCAGCTTGAACTGACTTGTGAAAACTTATAGTTAAAATTTCAGTTGTGAGCACTACAAATGAATTTTTGGTTCTGTTTATTGTCTAAATCTAAAAAAGTGATGGAGAAAAAAAAATTATGTAAAGTATGTCACGAGTACATTTTTTTTTTTAAATTTTGGAGAGCCTGTTGCTAAATATTTACTAATGCAGGACTGAGATCAGTCATCATCTTCTGTTTGAACTTTTCCCAATCTCATCTATTGCTATTGTCCTCCTTTCCAAAATGTCATTAATTTAACCGCTTCATATGGTTTAATTTAAATTAATGTTATATTCCTGTTATATGTTTCTGCCATATATGTACATATATATGTACACATACATGCTGTTTTGTTCATCTCAGTCATGTATGAGTCTCTGTGACCCCATTTGGGGTTTCCATGGCAGGAATAGTGGAGTAGTTTGCCATGTCCTTCTCCAGTTCATTTTACAGATGAGGAAACTGAGACATTATGGTGAAGTGACTTGAAAGGTAAAATATCTAGTAAGTGTCTGAGACTATATTTGAACTCAGGAATATGCGTTTTCCTGACTCAAGGCCCAGTATTCAATTGACAATACTATCCAACTGCCCCTAATACGCACAAACATACATGCATTGCACTTGTCTCTTCCAATAAAATCTAATTTCAAGGTAAACTTTGTTTCATTCTTTAAAGTTTTATTTCTAATGCCTAGCACACTGCCCAGAATTACATAGGTGTTTAATGAATTTTTATTGAGTGATTGACAAAAGAGTCAGTCCTCTTGTAGCATATGAAGGTTTTTACCTTCAGGATTCAGGAGCTAAAGGGCCATTCTACCTTTTGGGGCACCAAGACTAAGATCAATCAGGGAGGCCACAGTGAACTGAGCTGTAGGACAGCAAGCCTGAAATAAATATATTAATAACAATTCACCAGAAGTGTAGGAAACAGGGTGATTGTGTCCTTGGCAAAGAGAGAACTAATTGTGAAGGGTTCCTAAGTTCTAGAATGATTGGACAGCTCCCACTCAGGGGAGGAGTTTGGGTTTAGAGTTTGGGAAGGGGAGAGGCCATTGAAACCAGCCTCTATTCCCACCTTCTACAAAAGACCTTTCTACTTCTTTTCCCCTAGAATTGCTAGTGTTTTTAACCAAGTCAATAAACATTTAAAAAAATTATAACTGTGTTTCAATATAATATATCTTCATTGTATTTTATTTCTATATCTTTTACTTTATCCTTTAAAGCAATATTCTGACAAGGGGTACATAAATTTTGCCAGATTGCTGAAGGGATCCATCTACCCACCCACACATTCACACACACATTTAAGATTTTGAGCTAGACTTATGGAAATTGTATGTTTCTCCTCTTTTTGCCTTACCTCCAGGCCTGGAACCTTAGTTGTATAAACCCACAGCCTCTGCCAGGCCTTTATACTAAAATAAACTCTTTCAACCAGATAGTTTTTGGCTATTTATTAGATCATAAAACCATAGACCAATTATGAAAAGCATCTTTAAGGACATCTATTCAAGTCCCTCATTGGAAACTGAGTCTCATTAAGATTAAGTGATTTTATGAGGATTACACAGGTAAATGTCTAAAGTCAGTTATGAAACCAAGTCATTTCTAGAGCTACGGCTCTGTTCAGATATGAAGACTGAGCTATACATTTTCTTGAAGCTCTAAAGTTATTTAAAGAAATCAACAAATATTTATGAAACTCCTACTGTGGGTCAGGCATTGCATTATCCCATCATTTCAATCTGTTTAAAATAACTCATCATATTGAATTCTTTGGTTCTACAAAGATAAGTTGAATGAAAAGAAAGAAATAGGATTGTTCTTTGTAATATAATGGAGATCACAATTTAATAAATATGGAAAGCTGCACTCAGCATCTATTAAAAGTGGTGTTACCTGCATTGATGGAACAGCAATCTTACTACAATAGCATCATCCAAATGCAGAAAACTGAGATGGTTTTGAATTGCGATATAATTAAAAAACAGATAAACAAATAGGAACATCATTTATTCATTAAAACTGTGCAAATGGAAAATCCACTTAATTAATTTCTTTGTGTGATGTCTGTAGACAGTCCCTTCAGGGAAGAAAGCTAAAGAGCATTTTTAGGCCCAGAGCAAACCACTCAAAAGTTGGTTTCATGTACAATGAGGAGAAAAACCAGAAGGTTGTAACTACTTCTAGTCTTTGGAACATTGTGATAAAGACACTAGCATGGACTCAAATATGGAATCTTGTATCCTAATATATTGTCACATTTCTATTGGATGCCCTCATAAATGTCTACTCCTTCTAGCTCTCTTGCCTTTGACAATTTCTAAGTATTTATTATGCACCTACTATCTAAACTCTGCTAAAAATTTGGGATACAAAAAAAATCAAAAAAGCATCCCTGACCCTAAGAAGATGCTAGTATTTTGGAGAAGACAACATGCAAATAATACAAACAGGATATCCAAGGGACATAATCAATGGAAGGAATTAGAATTAAGGGAGATTAAGAAATGATTCTGGTAAATGAGGTTTTATCTAGGTCAAAGTGATAGAACACTTAACACTTGTATGACCCTGGGCAAGTCACTTAGCCCTGTTTGCTTCAATTTACTCATCTATAAAATGGATTGAAGAAAGAAATGACAAATAACTTCAGTAGCTTTATCAAGAAAACCTCAAATGAGGTCATGGAGAGTTGAATGTGCTTGAACAAAATGACTCCTACAAGAACAAAGTCATGGAAGGTTACAAAATGTAATGGTATATGACATTAAACTGGTTTACCCCATAATAAAACTGTGATTATTACATAATTATATATTAAGAGCTAGAAGACATCACTGAGGACAGGAAATCCATCTGTCTTATTATGCAAATAAAGAAATTGGTACTTGTAGAGAAGGTTATCACACAGGTAATAAGTGATTGAGGCAGGATTTGATTATTTCCAAAGACACAGCTCTGTTATGACAGAAAGGTTGAACCGTACATTTTCTTGAAGCTCTGAAAATATTTTAATTAATCAAAAAGTCTTTATTAAAATCGTTTTGTGGGTTAGGAATTGTGCTGTTTCTGTTTCAAATCCTTTAAAAATTACATATGCTATTAAACTATATAATTCTATAAAGCATGAAAAAATAGAAATACAATTTCCCCCCCAAAGCTCACCTAAATATGTTTCACAGTTGAAATTTGAACCCAGATCTTCTGATTCAAGAGCCAGTCCTCTTGAATCCTTGGGAAACTCTTAAACAACATATAATTTCAAATTCTCATGAAATTCATTGTACAAAATCAGAAGTTGGGCACGTCCAGTCCCAAATTTTGAAGTTTTCAAAGTCACCCTTTGGTTTCTTTTTCATATCTTGACATTATATTTTCTCAATACAAGGCTACAATGAGAAGATTAGATTTACATGCATGGGGCCATTTTAATAAACTACAGACATTAACCTCCACGATCACCTTCATCCCAACATAGGTTGGTTGGTTGTTGCTCTTCATAATTGAAAATGACCAAAATGACACCATTATGTTGGGATCAATGTGTCCAACTGTGGCTGATCTGGCCAATGTGAGCTTGGAAGGTTTTTTTTACCAAGGGAATAGTCCGTATAATCATTTGTAATGCAGATGTATCCCATCATAATATTCTGCCTGTAGATTTCATTCTACAGGAAGATCCCTGTAGTCAATTGGACTTGAATCTGAGAAACAGAGCCGAACTAAAAGTGAAGATGTCTGAGGAGCTACTTTTTAAAGAGATATTTTCTTTTATAGACTCAAAAGCAAAAAAGCAGGGTGGGAGAGACCAACCTTTCCTCTGCAGAGAGATAGCTAAATAATCTGACATTAATCCATAGCAATATAATAATGCTGATCCATGAGCTGATGTATTTCTTCTCCATTCATGATTTTATTTTTTAATGTGAACCTTTGGGGGACAATGCTTTAATAAAAAGGGAGAGCATAAGAAAAAAAAATCAGATGGTAGAGTGAAGACAGAATAAAAGGAAGCACAATGAATAGAGTAAGGAAGACCAGAGTTCAAATTTGGCTTCACATATTATTGGTTGTGTCGCACTGGCCAAGTCAAGTTTGTTTTCTCATCTATAAAATGATCTGGAGAAGGAGATGGCAAATCATTCCAGTATTTTCACCAAGAAAACCTCAACTGTAGTCATGAAGAATCAGACATGTTTGAAATGACTGAGCACCAAAATTGTAAGTAAATGGGACAACTCTAGGAAGCTCAAATTTCAAAATGGGGTCTCCAAAATACCTGTTGGCCTTCCAGAAAAAGATCTCCAATGCCTCTCTGTTAAATACCAGATCTAACCTCATAGCTTCATTCCATTAATTTAATTCATTATAGTCTTAGAATACTCTCTTTTAAAAGGAGAACAACTGGTGGCTTGGATATGAATGAATCCATTATCAGTCATAATACTATAACAAAAATGTAGTTTATGAGATACATACCCTGGAGAGAAGAGAGCGGAAATTGAGAGGAAGGGACATAGGGGTTGAGCAAGAGAGTCAAGGAGCTAGAGAAAGTGTTAGATGATCTTGAATGAACTAACATTTTGTAGTAGAATAGGAGGCAACTAGGAAGTAGTAGAGGGGCATCAGGAAATGGTATGCTGTATATGACCATAATGTAAAAAAAAAAAAAAAAAAAAAAAAGTCAAAAAGGAGAGAGAGGCCCTGAAAATAAATGCAAAAGAGGATTAAAACATACTGTGGCAACTTCTCCTCAAGTATGCCAGAAGTCTTTCCATAGTATTGAATTTTCGGTCAGAAAGAAGCAGGGGTTGAATTGTGCTTCTGAGTATTACTAGTTTTGTGACTGAATAAGTCATTAACCCTCTTTTGATTTCAGATTTTTTTCATCCATAAAACTGAAATAAGAATAAAGCCTAATTAATGAACAAATGAATTAGTTAACAAACAAGGTAACAAACCAACAAATGAATTAACTAACGAACTAGTTCATCAACTAGCTAATCAACAAATGAATTAGGAAATGAACCAGCTATTGAACTAACAGGTTTGTTGTAAGGCTCAAATGAGATAATGCATGCAGAATATTTTCCAGTTCTCCAAGGTCTAACAGGATGTCAATCATTCCTTTTATTAGATCGAAGTCTTCAAATGTTTTCATTATTCCATTCCTGCTGTGGCCAGAGCACATTGGAGAATTAGGTTTATGTTCATACAAACTCAGGTCCTTAAGGCTGGAAGAGATCCTCAAAGTAATCTAGTATAGACTCCTATTTAATTGGGAAAATTTTCAATAACATCTCCATTCTCACACTCCGTGACAGTCATAAGATTATAGCTTAAAAGCTAGAAGCAGGCTTTGCGGCCATTCAATCTAACAGTGCTACTTTGTAGATGAAGAAACTGAGCAAGCTGGAAATTAACTGAATTGTTTACTGCAGAGATGAGAAACATGGCTGGCAGGATATTTTCCCTTTTTTGGCCAGAAGCAGCTTAAAATATATTTGGGAAATATTAAATAACATGAAGAAAAATACAATAAAAGATAGATAACATTACATCCTAAAATTGTGTTGATCTGATGTCCACAAAAATCTTTAAGAATGCATTAGTAGTTCCCATTTCGATTTGATTTTGGAAGAACTGATTTAGGGTCACACAACCTAGTAAGTGTCTGAGAAAGATTTGAACTGATTCCTAGTTCAGTGCTTTATTTCTTATATAGCACTGCCTCTCAGTTATAATATTAAATGTCCTATGACTGAGAAAACATACGAGGAATATACAGCTGCTGAAGATTCTGCAAGGTTTCTACATGACTTGCAATGCATAAATCACAACAGCAGGAGCATATATTTGAATACCCTGCTATTCATACTTTATACTTTATGGTGGTAAATAAAGTTTAAAACAAAGAACAGTTGATAAGTTATTCAATAACTTCCCTCCCCTCAGACCCAAAAGTTATTATTCTTAGGTTACATAACACTAAACTAGTCACAACAATCAGAGTATTTTAGAATGGGAAGGAAAAATTGAATCAACTTAATCCAAAACTTTCCCAAGAGAGATTCTGGCTACAATTCACCCAACAAATGATTACACATCCTTCCTTTGAAGATTTCTAGCAAGGTGAAATCCATAACCTTCCAAGCTAGACCTTTCAGCTTTTTTATTCAACTAATTATTAGAATGCTTTCCCCTACTCATATAATATTTAAATTCAATCTCTTTATTCAGAGAAATGATTTGTCTAAGGTCACTTGAGTAGTAAGGGGCAATTAGGATTTGAACTCCACGACCTCTGACTAAAACTTTCTGATACCCCAATCTTCTTTTTCGTTTTCCTTTACTTATGGTTATTTAGGAAGGAGGTATTTATCTCTTGATCAAAAATTTTCAATTCAAATGAATAAACATTAATCAAATGCCAACAGTGTGCAAAGCACTATGGTAGATTTTAAGGATATTAGTAATTTCTAATAAGACATAGTGCCTACTATTTATCTTTAATAATTATTGTTTCCTCTCAAAAACTGCTCTGAATTGCTTTCTTTCCCCTCAAGCCACCATCAATAATAGAGGAGGAGAAATAAGTATGACATCACTAAGAGTTTTTGAAAATGAGTAGTCTGATTAGTAAAAGAAATTTTGGGTAGGGAAGCCAAAATCTATGAAGACAGAATATGAGGTAGAAGATAACTCAGAGGACATGAGATCATAGAACTAGCATGAGAAGAGATCCCAGAGACCAGGCAACTCATCCTTCTGATTTTACAGAAGCCAAATATAAGACTTGGTAATTAAGTGACTTGCCTATGGACACACCATTGGTAAGCAACAGAAGTGGGTCAAGTTGATCTAAATTAAAAAACTACCACCTACTTAAATTTTTTTCTTGTTCAAACAGCTGCTGATACACACCCTCCCCAAACCATCTTGTGTTACTGTTTTTATTTTATCTGTATTCTACATATATATATATATATATATATATATATATATATATATATATATATATGTGTGTGTATGTGTGTGTGTGTGTGTATACATATAAATCACATTACAATAAAATAATTACATTCATTTGAATATAAGTTCATTCAACTGATTTTATTTGTTTAGCTTTAGTAGGTGGTAGATACGTGCATCAAGACCCAAGTTCTATGTTCCTGATGTCTTCTGATGAGAGTATGTTAAGATACCAGGCCTAGCCTTTGGCAGTCAAGGATCATGGCTGACTCGTACTTTGCATCCCACTAAAATCCCCAAATTGTTTGTTGATAAATGATTAGCCAACTTAACAACCAGTTGCTGACACATAGGAAAGTATCCCTTTCCTAGCCAGGTCAATACAAATAAGTTGAAGGAACTGGGGGTTTCCAGTTTGAAGAAGATAAAACAAATCTGTTTCATTGTCAGAACATTTTTCATTCCATGGAGAAAAAACCTAGTCTCCATTTTTACCCACAACGTCTAGGTTTACCTTCTGGGGCCAAAAAATAGATCTATTCTTCTCCTCTATACAGATCCTGGATCATGGCCTCCAAATAGTTGAAAACAGTTATTTTTTTCTCTCTTTCTTCTCTTCTTCAAACTAAAAATTCCCAGTACCTTCAATTAATAGCTCATTTGAAATTGTCCTCACTCCAGATTGGTTTTTCTCTTCTGGAAATGCACCAAACTATCAATTAACTCCTTAAAATGTGGCTCTAGAATTAAGCACAATGTTTCTGTCGTACTCTAATGACATTACGTTCCAAACACTAGGCCTTTTAAGCTTTGTCTGTCATAGGTCACAGGTGATTTCACTAAAAAAAAACCCAGATCAGTCAACCAAGCAATGAACAAACAATAACGTATTAGGAACTTATTATATCCCATAAAACAGTGCTCGTCATAAAGTGTCAAGTAATCATACTTCTCCCATTTTGACTCCTGAAGCCAGTGATTTTAATCTAAAGTGCAAAGCTTTCCATATTTCTGTTGAAAATTTTATCTTAAGAATTTCAATCTATATTTCTGGCTTTTTAGTATCTTTTACTTTAATATTCCCTGATGCTCAGAGAAAAAAAATATACACAAAGTAGGCACTTAGTAAATGTTTGTTAAGTTAAATTGCCATTTTTATAACAGTAATATCCTGCACAGAAATGATGAATGGGTCATACAATATGGATTACAAATATTTGATGAACTCCTCTGATCTTGTAGGATAACGAACTGCCAACCACATAGCTGAATACTCAGGAGGATGTCAATAGTCCAGTTATTCAGACAGAAATAGAAATAACAATAATTTGATCATCAATTTTGGTATTAATCAAATATGTTCTTTCATGTTATCAAGTAAACTTAATAAATGAGTAAAGGAAAGTATTTAATGTTAGCATATTTCATTTCTATAGCACTTTTCAGTTATTCCAGCATTTCCTCTTCCATTATAGTATTTGATTCCAATAAGCACCTTATGAAGTGTAAAAAGGAGTTCCTATTGAGCTAATTTTACTGGTGAGGAAACTGAGGTACAAAAAGTTATAGTGATCTATGTATGCTATATAGCTGGATAGAGGTAGAATCTAAAGCAGAATCCAGGCGAAATGTCATCCCACTCCATCCAACCATTCTGGTGAAGTATATATTTTAAGAATGAAGAGGAACAGTAATGAGTATGATACTTCTCTGAACACACTGCTTCTATTTTCACAGACTGATTAGTCCTGACCTTCCATTGTCATGGTACATGTGAAACCCAGATTCACATGTTTCCATGGCTATCACCTTGAGGACTCTTTCTTGGATTCCGCTTTACAAATGTCTCCCTCCCCCTGAAAATCTGTCTTCTTCTTCATTCTCTCAGAAAGTTTTATTCTTTGTGCATGGGCAGAGATCATGTGGTCCTGCTGGGCAGAGAATATTGGGGAAATTGTTACCTAGTCACTTGCCAAAGAAAAAAAAAACAAGTGGACCCAGGGATTAGATTTGCTTTTGGAAATCCTTCACCAGTCAACTCATATAACTTGTAAGCAACATGTAAGTAGTATAGTATAGTATATGAAGAAATGCACCCAAAAATGCACCTGATAGGAGCCTAGAAGAAAAAAAGAGAGATGGAGTCTCACTGTCCTCAATACCAGGAGGCAGTTCTGTATATGACTCCTCAACACTGATTGGATAAGTCAAGATGGACCATCTTCCTGGTGTCTCTTATTGGAAATATTGCTTTTAAAATTATATATAGTTAATTCTCTTAGTACACATTTTTCCCCTGAACTACTTTACCAATAATTGGTATGGGAATTTGAAAGTTTTGCTTCTATTGGAGGCATCCTGCCCATTATTTTCTCTTTCTGATTGAAGCACTTTGGGTAGAAGAGTATGGGAGAGTGATGGGGAAATCAAATATTTTCACCTTCAGTGGTGATCCATAATATTGATGATAAAATGTATTTCCTACCACTTGTCAGGGAAACGAGAAACCAGATGGGCAGAACAAGATGTACATTTTCCCAGACATCATCAATATATAAAGGATTATAATATATTTATTTTTGAAGTACCAGAGGGAGCTATGGATGTGTTCTTAAGGGTAATGATAATACAAGCAAAAAAAGGAAAATAGCTTGAATGAAACTTTCACAAATATACAAAATAAGAGCAGAAAAAAGTTCAGAAGAAGACATAAAGAAGTTGGGCATTGGTGGACCCATCATTTTAAATCGAAAACTACTTTAAAATGAAGATGTATATAACAAATACTTATTTTATATGAAATCTTTTTCCCTCTTTGTATATGGAAATATCCACGCTTGTGAATATTTTACATGTTCATAATAATGATGAAAAAGACTTTTAAAAATGTTTATTTGAAAGTATGTAGTATCAAAATTCTAGAGCTTAATTAGATGTCATATAATTTGCCCTCCTTAAGTAGTTTTCTACCTCTACGTGTTTCTGAAGTAGCGTAGTATATAGGGCAGATGTAGAGATCACAAATACTGAATGTGTTCAGTTGTTTGAATAAAGAATATCATCAGAGTAAGACCAGTAAACCCTAGAAAAATTAGGAAGTTAGAAAAATCTGTTCTTCATTTTGTTGCCCATTCAAATTTTCATTCCCTTTCTTTTTTTCATTCTTTTTTAGCCCAAATCTTCTTGCACAGGATGGCAGATCTGAAGATGTTTTAAATTATTGCACATGTATAGTCCATATCAGATTACTTGTTATCTAAGGTAAAGTGGAGAAAAGGGGGCAGAAATTGAATTAGGAACTCAAAACAAGTTAAAAATTGTTGTGGCATTTAATTGGAGACAAATAAAATATTATATTGAAAACCAACACTAAGATTTTGGGGACATCTTTTGTCCCAATATCTATTGGTGCTCAAAAAAATTCTATCATGTATGTGCTATTATTACCTATATCTTATAGACAAGGAAACTTAAGTTGCAAGAGGGTAAGAGAGTTGCCCATCATCACGTGGCCACTTTATGTGTGAGGAAGGATTCAAACACAAAGTTTTTTTGACTCAAATTTCAACACTGTGATGTGACATAGTTTGATCAGATTGGAGACATTCCATGGAATACTTTAATTTTAAATTTTAACTCTAAGAATTTGGATTAGCAAAGGAATAATGTTATAATATTGATATTGCTTCAATAAGGATGGTATTTTTAAGTACAGAGCTCTGTCCATTGTCTTCAGGAATCATGGCATATATAAGCAACCATCTTATGGTCTACTTTTAAGTTGAAATGAATATAACGCTTACTACACAAAGAACAAGTTGGCATGGTATTGTAGAATCAGGTTTAAAGTCAGATGAAAATTCACTTTGAGTCTCGAATTAGCCACAAAAATAATCTCTCCTCTCTGAGCTTCAGGGTCCAAATCTGCAAAACTGGTATAGTAGTTATCATCTGCACAGTCCACAATAAATAAAATGTTTTGTGAAACATCAAGTGTTTTCTTGAGGAACAACTAATAGTCATAACGAATAATAGATATACAGAAATGGGACCATAATATGAAAGATGATTTACAACTGCAAAACATTTAGTTGCCTGAGACACTTTTTAATGGAAACAATCCTTAGTTTGGCAAGCATGAGAAAGTATAAAAGAAGACAAATTTCCTTCCCTTTCCTAGTCTAAAATTTCTGTGTATTTTTAATATATTTGTTTTTGCATTCATTCATTTAACCAATAATATCCACCATCATTATAATTATCATCATCATTTTCATCAACAACAATGATGACAATAATAATCTTGATGATAATGGCCATAACAATAATAATAACTATACTCCTGACTATGTGCAAAACACTATGGTTATTCTTCCTCATACTTCTTTAATAACTCTACTTTGTTTCAACCCTTCTTTTCTAGATACCCACATCACTCTCTGATCTGAGTAGCCGTGTAGAGGAAAAAAGATTAAAAAACTTGTTATGAGGACGGAAACTCATGACAATCTAGCTTGGTTTTTTAGAAGTGTTGGGGTAACCAACTTATCCTTTTATAGTTCCACTAGGATCTGGGTCCACAACAAACTCAAAGTAACAATATGATTTAGCTATCTATTATTATTTTTATTATAATTTGTATCCCTGATGAAGAGAGCCATCTACACCCAGAGAGAGGACTGTGGGAACTGAATGTGGATCACAACATAGCATTTTTACTCTTTTTGTTGTTTGCTTTCATTTTGTTTTCTTTCTCATTTTTTTTTCTCCTTTTTGATCTGATTTTTCTTGTGCAGCAAGATTGTTGTATAAATATGTATCCATATATTGGATTTAAGATATTTTAACATGTTTAACATATATTGGATTATTTACCATCTAGAGGAGGGGGTGGAGGGAAAGAGGGAGAAATCTGGAACACAAGGTTTTGTAAGGGTCAGTGTTGAAAAATTATCCATGCATATGTTTTGAAAATAAAAAGCTCTGGGGAAGCTAGGTGGCCCAGTGGATAGAGCACCAGTCCTGAAGTCAGGAGGACCTGAGTTCATATCTGGTCTTAGATACTTAACACTTCCTATATTCCTTAACACCTGGGCAAGTCACTTAACTCCAATTATCTCAGCAAAACAAACAAACAAATAAAGAAAAGAAAAGAAAAAAAGCTTTAATAAAAAATAAAATAAAACTAACTTGGATTAATAAAAAATATATAATTTGTGTCCCTGATGCAGTTGAATTGGTCAGAATTTCTGTTGTCCAGTGAATAAATGGAGTAGAAGCAGGAATGGAACCAGGATAGCTGGCAGGGAAAACCACTTCTATCTGACACAGAGACTTTGAAGGACAGCTTTGGGAACATATCTCTTCAGCTTAAGGTTGAGCTATTTGGTTCTGATGTGGTCTGGTGTCCAGCTCCTGGATCCTGGGAGGAATAGCCCTTCTGATACAAGGGCTGCCAAGTCCTTTTCAAGGATTGTCATACACCTTTGATTTGGACCTTCACTCAACTCTTACTTGTAGCTGTAGCACACTCCGCAACCACAACCCAGTAAACTATCTCAGCAAATGGGCTCAACCAGGTTGAGGGGAACTGATAGACCTCAAACCCACCTTTGGCTGAGAGGATGTCTGCCACAAGTACATGAAGACTTTCCCTGGCAGGATGGGTAGTTGAGAACAATCTGTTCTCTTGGCCATTGAAACCTCTGAAGCAGGCATTGTGGAGCAATTAGAACTTGGTCAGACATTGTAGACACCAAAGTCACAATCTGAATCTTGGACCATCACCAGCCATTCTGACTTTTCTCTTGTCACTGGACTTAGATGATTCTAGAGAGAGTGAAGGTGAAGGCTTTGTACAACTCCGCCTTATATAAATCCAATTCATGGGCAAATCAAGACATTACCCAATGATGTCATAAATTCTCCTCAAGACAAAGACTCAAGATGATGAGGAGACATGTCCATTATTCCAAGGCTTCACAGACTGGAATATAAAATTCAAGCAAGTCTTACTGAGCATAAAGGCAGTGCCTTGTTTTCTGTGTAAAGGTAAGTCCATATTCCACGTCAGTTTTCTGAATCTTTGCATTTTATTTTCATAATGGATTTGCTTTAATGATTTTATGGTCCATAGGGAATGGCCAGGTCAAAGCTTGGGGCTTTCATCAGGTTGGCCTTCTAATTGATGGATTGTACTTTATGAGTACTTTACAAGGCAGGAGATTTAAAATTGATGGAGTGGGAGGACTCAATGGAACCAAAGCCAGACATAGGAAGGTTAAAAAAGTTGCTTGTGAGATCAAAAGTTGTCAGAGATGAAGTACTGTGGGATCTCAGGAGAGGAAAACAGCAGTGCTGAATAAAGAGAGGAGACAGAAGGAGAACAGGTAGGACAATATGATCATCCATGATATTCACCTAGGGTACATGGATGGATTCTTTTAAATATTTAGTCCATGAAAGCAGGAATTGTGTTTTTATCCTTTTTTCCAGTGTTTAGCATAGTGTCTGGCACAAAGTAACAAATTAATAATTTCCTTCTCTTCCTCTTTCTCCTTCTGCTTTTCTTCCTCTTCTTCCTCCTTCTCCTCCTCCTCCTAGTCTTCTTTTTCCTCCTCTTCCTCCTCCTTCTCCTATCCCTCCTTCTCTTCCTCTTCATCCATTTTCCTCTTTTCTTTTTCTCTTCCTCTTTCTTCTCTTCTTTCTTCTTCTCCTCCTCCTTCTTCCCCTTCTCCTTTTATGTGGTAATTTAAGATTTACACATACTTTACATAATTTAATCCTCACATAATATTCACAATAACCCTGAAAGGTATGTTTTATTATTGCCATTTTACAGATGAGGAAATTAAGATCCAGAAAGTGACTTGCCCGTGGTTATATAGCTATCAAGTATCTGAAGTGAGATTTAAACATATGTTATCCTGATTCCAAGTCCTTCCTTCTAATTTGAGATGATTGATTGTCTCATATAATAACAGAACACTGGCTTCTGAGTCAGACAACCAGCCAATTCTTATTGTCTTACTGTTACTGTTACCTTGGACAAGTCACAGCTTCACTAGGAATTATTGTCTTCATTTGTAGTCAATCTGTCATTCATTTAGTTGACCATTATTCATTATATTTCAACAATTTTCTAAGAAAAGGAAATATGAAGAAAAGCAAAAACAGTTCCTGCTTTCGAGGAGCTCTCATCCAACAAAGAAGAAAGCATTCAAATAATTCTATACCACAAAATTATATAGGATGTTAATGGAAAGCAAAATCAAAGTAAGGCACCAATAGGCAGGACAAGGAAAGGCCTGCTGCAGGAGGTGAGCTTAGAACTGATATTTGGAAGAAGCCAGAGAAGCCAGGTATTGAAGGTGAAGAGGAAGTAGGAAGAATACCCCATACATGAATGAGACAATGAAAAGGCACAGGCATAAATGAGGGCATTGGATAGGTGACTTCTCAAGTCTCTCCTTGCATTATATCTAGAGTTCTGTATCCATTGTTTATAGCACTGAGGCAAGAAGCTCCAGGATGATCTAGATTGTCTGAAGAGACTCCCAGGAAAGAACCTCTCAGAGGCACGTAGTCCAGAATCCTAAATATCTTGCTAATTATCTTTTTTTGTTTTGTTTTTTGTTTTTATATATTAATAGTTTTTATTTACTAGATATATGCACGGATAATTTTACAACATTGACAATTGCCAAACCTTTGGTTCTAATTTTCCCCTTCCTTCCTCCCCCCCCAAGATGGCAGGTTGATCAATACATGTCTTTCTAATTATCTTAACAGAATGGAAGTTTCTTCAAAGCAAGAATTGCTTTATTTCTTTTTTCTCTATGTCCCCATGTCAAGCATAGTGTCCAGATCCCAGTAGGTACTTGATAAATCCTTGTTGACTCAATTTGAGCGGAATCTTTTCCACAGGTATTCATTCCAGCTACCACTTGTGGAATGTCTCTTTTAGCCAAATAGCACCAAAAGCAAAATCATCTATTTTTTGAGGGTGTGAAGGCATTTGCTATAGATGTCCTGTACACTCTGCACTACCAAATTAATTGGCTGACTGGCATTGGCAAACACTGTGATTTCAGGACGCTGCTTTTCCAAGAAGCATATTAATTCAAAGTAGATCCCCTGGGGCTCTCCATTAATCTCTTCCATTTGTTATATTAACTTCATGAGTCACTGACTTTTTTTTAAGAATAGGAGAGAGAATTGGGGAAAAAAGGACCCAACAAAGTGGAATCCTCTCTAGAATTCCAAGATCTGATTTCTTCTTAGTGTCATGGATCTCTGTTCTCATATCCCACCTTCTTGATGAGGAATTAAACTCAAGCAAAGAAAGTTTTGCATAAGCATAGGATGAATAGTATGGTGGTAGCAGATCTTAGTAAAATTTTTCTCATAATTTGGTGAATTCCGATGATGATGATGATGATGATGATGATGATATTGATGATAATATTGGTGATAACAATAAATTGAGGTAGCAATTTACAATTTAAAAGGCATATTCTTAGAGTCATCCAAGCAATGTTTGAAGTTGGATTACACTGACAATTGTTTCAATTTTTTCCCTCCTTTCCCCCACCCCTCTCCCCCAGATGTCAGGTTGACCAATACATGTTACATATGTTAAAGTATAAGTTAAATATCATATATGTATACATGTCCAAACAGTTATTTTGCTGTACAAAAAGAATCAGACTTTGAAATAATGCACCATTAGCCTGTGAGATCAAAAATGCAGGCGGACAAAAATAGGAGTATTGGGAATTCTAGGTCTCAGTTTTTTCATCTGTAAAATTGTGTTCTCTCTCAACTCCAGGTTTGTGGTTCTTGGTTAAAGAGAGCAGATTTCATCATAACATAAGGAAAATATTTCCTAACAATTAAATCTACTCAAAAACATAATTGTCTGTCTTCAAAAGAGATGAGTTCCTCATCACAGTGTTGTCTTTAAGCATAGACAATCAATTGCTGGTAATGCTATAGAAAGAAATTTCATTTAAGCCCATTGACCTCAGAAGTGCCATTCAATTTTAAGATGCACCAGTTCCCTGAATTATTTATGTAGAAGGAGAAAACAGTCACGGAGAGGGGGATGTGGGAGTTTATTGCAAGAGTAATCATTGTTTTAATTCTTCCTTCTAACTTATTCCCTTCTTTGTGGAGGAGTGAAATTATATAACATCCTTTCCCTTTCAACTTTTGCTACCATCTCTTTTTAAATAGTTCCTCCTTCTTTTATCCTAGTAAATACTAGGTGGGTTTGTGTGGGAAATCATGGTTACAGATAAAACAATATAGTCAGAGTGGGGAAGAAAAGGGATAGCCACGCTAGCTGTCTTATTTCAATAGAAAAATCCAGATTTGATTTAATGACTACAAAACAAGGACTGTTGCCCTGCTCCTTTTAGCTTTTGATCACAGTGACAGATGATATGGTGATCATGGCAAATTATCAAAGTCATGAGGTTTGTGGGAGCATTTACCAAAGGCAACATTCAATAATTTCCTTGGGAATTTCAATTTTAACTCTTTGGATAGTTCTTTCCTCCAACTCTATTCTAATAGTAAGCTCCAGGTTCTTTAATCAGAACCATGGAGAGAGCACAATTGACAGGCAAAGAAGAAATTGATCTGGGAGCATTTCAGAATTGAATACATTTGTGTAAACCAGGAAAGAAAGATTTTTGTTAACAACAATTCAATAAGGTGTTATTAGAAATCTTAGAGAAAGGGTGCTCACTGAAGAAAGCTTACAGTGGCTAACTTCCTCATTACCACTTAGCCACATTTTTTTTTCTCTGAGACCATATTATCCCATAAGGCAGTGATATGCCAGATAAGAACCAGACTCTGTGCAGGCCCACCATCATATTTGATCATAGTATAGTTATAATCCAGGAGAATTGGGTAGAGACTGAGGAGGAAAGGAACACAACAAACACAAAAGCTCAGGATCTGGGCACCAGTGAATAAAAGGCCAAGAGACCTATCGATTTAAAAAATTACATGCCAGAGGGAAGGAACAGATGATATTACAATTGAAGATAATTACCAATGATTTTGAGGTCCTTAGAAACTGAGTCACAGGGCAAAAATGGCAGGGCAGAGCCAAGACAGCACCAGCAACAATCAAAGTCATGTTTGTAAATTAAGAGTGGAGGATATATTTATCCAAAGATGGCGATGGGAAAATAAAACTAATTATGAAATGAGAGTACCTGGATTAAAATTCATTGTCTGGCATTTAGTACTTATATTTCTATAGGCAAGTCATCTCCCTGGGTAGCTTTTTCTTCTTCTATAAAATTGACATGGTTGGGCTAAACATGGTGTGAGATCCTCTCTAATTCTAAATCTATGATCCTATAACCACTGAACCATGGGGTGAAGTGGGATTATAGAAAGTAATTTTAACAATACTTAACAGAACAATTCAATTCAAAGGATCTTAAATTGCCAGCTCTCAAGCTGAAAAGAAATTCAGAAGTTATATATCTATTCTTTTAATTTGTAAATTAGGAAACTGAGACCCAGCTATATTAAGAAACTTGCCTAATGAATGACCTAAAATGGAGTCACAAAACCAGAATTCAAACACATCATTCTAGTCAAAGTTTAGCATTAAGTCTACTGTATTTTAATGAATCTATCATTCAAAGAAAATTGTTCTTTGATAATCAAAATTCAAATGATCAACAACACCCAGACTTTTATTATCCGTGCTTTTTTGGTTGTTGTTGCTGTTGTTTGTTTGTTTTCCTGGCCCTGTACTTTCTTAACCAAATGGAAATTCCCCCATGCCATTAAAACATTGTGTCCTATGCTTTCCTAGAGAAAAGCAATCATCTCATCAGCCAATTCCCTCCTCATTATTCATTCCAGCAAGAGTGATGTTTAGAAGGGGATTCCTTGTATCTAGAAAGAAAATGTTGGTCTAAGTCTTTGAGTTTTTCATAGTCTTGATTCCCAATTCCATTATGGCTTCTCTGACAAGATATAACACTGGCCCTCTTTCTAAACACTCTTCTATTCTTTAAATTCCACACTCATGATGTCTTTCTCTATAAAATATAACCCCCTCATGGATTACTTTTTCCTCTTTATATCTTCAGATTGCCTGGCAAATAGCAAGCACTTGGTATACTTTGATGAGAAGTCAATTGAAGAGACACAGAAGATTTGGGGCTGCACTTAGCATCAAGATCTAGGATGGAATCCCAATTCATATGTTGTCTCTCTGATTTTACATCTGAGACACATATGTGAATCCCAACACAGGTTTTGTACCCATTGGGCAAACCATTTAACCTCTATAGGATTGATATCTGCATATGTAAAATATAGAATAAGGATTGACTTCAGAGACTCTTAAGTTCCTTTTGAAGTGCAACTCTATACTCTTAATAAATGTGTTTTGAATGTATTCTCAGCCATAAAAAGAGACAGGATCTTATTAGTTTGCAGTTCTCTAGTTACAAACTCTCTTCAAACTCTACTACATTCCAATTATCTATCTTGGCACAGTATGTAGTTGTAACGCATAGGCTTTGCTTACCTACATTATCCATTACAGACCCATTTTCCAGCTCCCCTATAATGCAATTTTACCTCCTGCTTTGTTCTGGTGTCTTAGAAGTCAGCAAACTCACTGAGTTGAGAAAGCAGATGTCTTTTTGCCCATCCAATTTATGCACAATAGACAGGTGGAGAAAGGCAAGCTTTTTCACTGAAGGATACTGGGCCATTGAATAGGTTTTCTCTGAATTTTTAATAAAAATAAATCAAGGAGAGGAGGGGAATACATGTTTTATATTTTATTTAAAAGGCCCATTAAAAACCTCTATGTTCTTTAAGTACCCTGGAAATTTGGAAATCATAAACTGACTGTTGGAGTTTGAGTACATCCTCTTGTCCTTGCTCTTACAGGGTGCTCCTTTTCCACTTTTAAAAATCATTTGTGCAAAAGGGCTCATTTTTACTGATTGTTTCATTCATCTGTGCTAGAGTTAAGGAAAGAGTGTCTTCCTTATTTTTGGCTCAGCACTCTATCCACCATGCTACCCCCCTGTACCATTTTTTATATACTTTGTTTTCCAGATATATTGACTTATTTCTTATACATACATACAGTTTTCCATGTGTGTGCATCTGTTGTCCCCCATGACTGGAATGCATTTTCTACTTATCGTCTATCCCTGGAATTTTTTATTACTTTCAAGATTTCATTTAAGGGCAATTTTATATGCTTTCCCCAAATCATAGCGCCCTTCTTTCCATAACTATCTTGCATTAATTTTATACATATGGTGTAGGTATGCATATAGAATTGAATGGGAGCTCCTTGAGAAAGAAGAACAATATCTCACTTTTTGTCTTTTATACCTCCATCTCCAAGAACCTTGCCTGAAGCCATTGAAGAATGTTTGATTAATTCATTGACTGATTGTATAATTCTAGAGACTGACCTAATTCACCTACCACCAATTCCCACTCAATCATTGCCCTATCTGATGATAGCCAGATATGAACAGGAAACCTCTTCTCTCCTGTCCCTTGATATTGCTTAAATTTCTATGTGCTCCATAATGACTTATGGGGAGACCATTGGGGGAAAAATCCCTCACTTACAATGTAACTCCCCAAGTAAAAGGATTCCTTCTTTGGTTGACATTTCACAAATTTATCTGAGAAAAATTTCATCGTTATTAACAATTTTTACTTAAGAAGATAATCTGCATTTTCAGAAATGAGGGATGCTATGGAAAGAGCATTTCCATGAGAGCCGAAAGACAAAAAGCCAGCTGTGTCATGCCAGTCTAGCTAATTCCCATTTCTGAGCCACAGTTTCCCATTTGCAATTGTTGTTGGGTGAGAGTAAATAAGATGACCTCAAAACTCTTCTTTGGCTTTGATTTCAAGGTTCTTCCAGGCTTTGTTAAATAGCAATGCAATGAGCTGTCAGCAAAATCCTGAATGTCAGGACTCAGGGGTTAATTAAACTCAACAGAAAAATTAAACATTGAAAACACACACACTTAACACATATTCGGTTGCTAATTGTTTACAAATGTTTAGCTAAGCAAACATATGTAGCCTGGTTTTTAATAATAATAATAATAAAAAGAATCCTATCTACTGTAATTAGACAATTTAGTTGTGAAGGAAGTAAAAATTCTCAGACAAATTAGAATGACTAATAAAAATCATTGAAGAACTTTGGTTCAGGGTATTCAAGGAAGAGATAGGGATGGAATTAAAAATGGTTCCTCCCTCAGTTCTGCAATGCCTATTAGCAATTACAGCCACCCTACACATTTTGTTATCGCTCTATGATTAACGAAGCCTTTCGCTGGTAATGGGCACTCCATTCAGGGCAAAGGAATGATATTTTATGGACTGCCAGAGGCTTTTAATATCTTTATAGCACATTAAAATATAGTCAGTCTTTTCACCATTTTCACCTTGTTTAGCATAAATGACTGCATTTGAAATTCATCGATTTATACAGTCCACAGGAGATGTCATTAAGAAACTTCATTCTTGATCCCCTCTCCTCCCCTCCAAACATATACACAAAACTTACTTATTAATCACCCTAAGCCATTTATGGTCCATTGTCTTAGAGTGATTTTGAATCTTTTCACCCAAAGTGAAAGCACAACTTAAGGAGAAAGAAACATGTCTGCTAGATAATGACAAAAGCAATTGGCTTCCATGATCTAAACTTTTTTTTTTTCTTTTAATCAGTCTCCTAATTATATAATTTGCAAGGTCACCTCAATTAAGGACTTCCAGCAAAACGATAGACTCTTTTATAAAAGTTCATTTGTCAAGTCATTATCTTTCTAAAAGGAAATGTTCAAACAAGACTTTTGTAAGGAATTATATAAAAGAATTCATGGATTATAATACTCATTTTTCAGGTAATATGGCCTGTGATGGTTAATCGATCAAATAATCTATCAATAAACAATTATTTAATGTCTACTATGATACTAGAAACGTAAGGCCTTAATCTTTCCAGGACTTCTATTTTCTCACTTATCAAATGAGGCTTTTGGACTCCTTACAACTAAAAAAGTTCAACAATAAAAGGATCCTATCATAACCCTTTAAAATATCTGGATATTTGAATTGACAGTTTTAAAGCTGTTTTTCCACTCTATGGCCATTCAACCCTTTGCTTGGATTAACAATAATTCTTCACACACACACACACACACACACACACACACACACACACACACACACACACACAGACACTGTGCCATTCACTTCTATGAATAAGTGAGGATATGGATGATTTTATACTCTATCGGTTGATTTCCCATATCTGTCTTTTTGCTGAAGGAAATGAGTCTAAAGCCATACTCTCATATTTGAGATCTACAATGAAGGCTTTGACTTTTACTGAAGCTGACAAGAAATGATCTAGAATGCTATTTCTTTCAAAAAGCCTTCTCTGATGCTCTACTTGTTTTGAAAATCTCTTCATACTTGTTTGCATAGATTTTATAAAAGGACAACTGGGGTGGCTCAGAGCACCAGACCTAGAGCCAAAAAGACTCATCTTCCTGACTTCAAGTAGGTTCTCAAACACTTAATATATGGGCCCTGGGCTAGTTATTTAACCTTTTTTGTCCCATTTTCCTCATCTGTAAAATAAGATGAAGAAGGCAATGACAAATCACTACAGTATCTTTCCCAAGAGAAGCACAAGTGGGGTCATAGAGAGTCAGAAATGACTGAAAATGAATGAACAACAAACTTTGGTACTTCCAATTTTCTGGAAAAAATCAGAGATAGGATAATTGCTGAAAGGCATACATCACTGGAAGTGTCCCAAGTATGTGACCCCATGGAAGGAGCCAGAGGGATAAATATATTTCTACTTTTTTAATTCTGAATAAGAAGAATCACAACTTCTAAAAAGAATGCTGGTCATAAAGCCAGGAATATATAGATTCAAGTTTACTTCTAATAACATCCTGTATATGTGACCCAGAAAGTGTTCCTCAATTTTTCAGGGTTTTAGGCTGGTCTATAGGACTATAATTACAGTTGGTCAATCTGCATTGGTAGAGAGATTTCCCTCATCTTGGATTTCTCTGTTTTAATTAAATCAGGTTTAGTATTGATCTCTTAAGATGCTATACTCTTATACCTTTTTTTAAAACTTTTTAAATTTCAAAACATATGGATGTAGTTTTCAACATTCACTCTTGAAAAATCTTGTGTTCCCTCTGCTAGATGACAAATAATCCAATATATGTTAAACGTGTGCAATTCTTCCATACATATTTCCACAATTATCATGCTTGTGCTCTATACCTTGCCCCAGGCCTCCCACACATACAAACATTTACTTCCTTTAGCATAATATAGTACAAGACAATGAAATGCATTTTGAATTTGGAATCAGATGGACTTGGATTCTAATCTTGAATCTAATATTTGATTTGAGTAGGGTTTTTTCTTGTTTTTTTAGTCTGATTTTCCCCATCTTGCCTAGTCTACCATATATAGCCACCATATAAAACTGAACTTTCTATTGATTGGTAAAGAAAAATGAACCTGCTTCATTTTCAAGCCATTGTCTCTTTCCACAGCCTGGTACCTCCTCATTTCTCTCTGGAGCTCACCATATAGGTGTAGGACTTTATATATATACCTAACCAATATCAGGAAAGAAGGAGGCAAGGAAGGATTTATATGCTAAGAACTTTGAGGCTATCATTTTATTTAATCCCCACAACAACCATGGCAGATAGATGCTATTATTCTCGTTTTGTAGCTGAGGAAACTGAAACAGACAGAAGTGAAGTGATGTCCCAGCATGGCATAGCTAATCAAGTTAATTCACATTTAAACCTAGGGCCCATTGTAATCCAGATCATTTAATTGCCAATAATAAAATTATCAAGCTCAAACAATTTATAAACTCAGTCTTCCTAATATCAGAGAATATAATTGTGTGTCCCTATCCCTGACATTATTCATTTTCTCTCTCTCTCTTTTTTTTTTTTTTTGTATGAGCTTAAGTGACTTTATTTCTTTTGTTTTCAGTTTACTTATCTGTAAAATGAAGCTTTTGGACTGCCTGACCTCAGAGGTGCTTTCTAGTTTAAAAATCAGAGGAAACATACTGTAGCAGTGGTGACACTAGGCTAAAAAGTCAGGAAAATCTGCATTCAAATCTCACTTCAGACATGCATTACTTGTGTGGTTCTGGAAAAGCCATTTAATTTCTTTCTGCCTTAGTTTCCTAATTTGTAAAGTGAGAGTGATGGAGCTGAAACTTTTGTGAGCTTTAAATCTATGTCTTTGGTTGTTTTAATTCTCTACTTGGCTAAGTTCACCAACTATAACTTAATTTGAGAACCAGGATAAAATTTCAAACCTCATGTTTGTTGATTTAGTTCATGGCAAAAGATGGTACTCTTAACACCAATCAGTATCCCTTAAAGGTTCATTATGCTGATATTTTTTTAAATAAATAATACTTTTTGATTTTTCAAAATACATGCAAAAATACTTTTCAACATTCACTCTTGTAGGACCTTGTGTTTCAGTTTTTTCTCCCTCTATCTCCACCCTCCCTCCTGTAGACAACAAGTAATCCAATATAGGTTAGACTTGTGTAATTCTTCTAAACATTTTCACAGTTATCATGCTGCCCAAAAAAAAAAAAAAATCAGATCAAAAAAGCAAATAAAATGAGAAAGAAAGAAAAAAAAAAAAAACAAGCAAACAAACAACAACAAAAAGATGAAAATTCTATGTTATAATCTACATTTAGTCCCCATAGTGTTATTTCTGGATGCATATGGCTTTCTTCATCACAAGTCTATTGGAATTGCCATGAATCATCTCATTAATGAAAAGAACCAAATCTATAACAGTTGACCATCACATAATCTTGTTGTTATGTACAATGTTCTTTTGGTTCTACTCACTTCATTCAGCATCAGTTCCTGTAAATCTCCAGAGGCCTCTCTGAAATCATCCCGCTGGACTTTGCTTATAGAACGATAATATTCCATTATATTCCATACCATAACTCAGTCAGCCATTCCACAGCTGATGGGCACATGATGCCAGTCTTTAGGGAGCCTAGGTAAAGGTATGAAATGAGGCAAATTCTGCACTTTCATCAATTGCAGTAGCCTTTAAGCAGCCATGATTTTGTCCCATCGGTCAAGTTTTAGGAACTTATTGTACTTATACTCTGTGTTGGTGGTTGAGGTGGTGGAAACTCTCTACCCTACAGAGACAACAATCCCCATCACTCACGGGGATAAGTAGTCAGCAGTACCTTCTTTCCACATACTGGGCTATTTTTTATCCATTGGATCTGGATGAGTGAAATGGTTAAGAAAAAGTCTCCAACTAGCAAAATGAATTAATTCTAAGATTCTGCTTGTAATATTGATCCTTCCAGTGGTCCCAAAGAGGAAACTGTTGGGAACGTCTCATAGCCTCTCCCAGCTGATTGATGGACTTCCTCCTCTTCAAGCCACTTTATAAGAGCCTGGAAAGTTATGGCATGGTAACTCTATGGTAGAAATGGTGGTTCTAAAGAAAAATTATAATTCTAGGCAAAACTTGCAATACTATAAAACTAAGTTTGGAATTTCTATCACTTCTTTCCAAAGAACAAAAGCTTTCTTGTAAGATCTAACTCAGTTAGAGTCACAGTTCTCTAACAGCCTGATTGTCTTTCTATTTAATTCTTTTCAAATAAAAATGACAATTCTCATTAAGCAGTGATCCTTCCTTAACCTATAATGTCAGGGATGTGGATAGAAGTGTCCCATTACTGACCTGTATCGGACAGTGTACATGTGAGACTGTCAATAACATCAGCCAATGAATTCTGGCTAATCCAGAGAGAAGGCAGTGACCAAGATGGGAGCAGTTCTGAGACTGGGAATTCACAAAGTAAGGAGTTTTGATATAAGATCCAAGCTTCGTATTTTACCACATTACCTGACAAATTGTGTGTGTAAGTATTACTAGCCCCTAGACACCCACTAGGTGCTAAATGCTGATCTCATTCTATTAACTGCCTATTACTTTCACTCATCCTGGCTGCTCTTAGAAAACTATTCACCATCCTGACAGTGTAAACACAAGTCTTATTAATGTTAAGCCTGCAGCCTGGTTTCTTTACATTGAAGGGCACAAGAAATCGGCAACTGTTACCAATTTCATATGAAAGGCTTTCCCCTTCTTGGAATTATTCTCAAGACTATTGCTTTCCAAAGGAACGATTGAGAAAGAAATGGAACTTCTTGTATGTTTTCAGGCATCGGGCCAAGCCCAGGCCAAATCCAAGTACTTCTGGAAGCATTTGTGCCAAATTTTCAGCCCATATGTTTAGAATGTAGGCCAAGAAATCTGTCAATCTCATAGAATTAAGGGAATTAAAAGAACTCTCTCACACCAACCAAACCTATATATGGCAGTGCCATTTCATGAGCCTGGACTCTTAGAATAAGAGAAAAAGCTGAAACAGGCAAAGGATCTCTTTTTCAGAGAATCATACAATTTCAGAGTGGGAAAGGAGCTCAGAAAGCTTCTAGGTCCCTTGCACAAGAAGAGAAATTCTCTCTATTATACACCCAACAACTCTATTTGAAGATGAGGGAGAACAAAGCCCCCCTCATTCAATTAGTCCTAATTAGTTTCACTTTTAGGAGCATCTTGAACACATCTCATGCTCTTTCCCCTTTACAACTTCCCTTTCTATATTATCCTTTTCCACTAAAATTATAAGCACGTAGAGACCAGGGACTGTCTTTTCTTCATATTGGTATCCTCAATATCAATATTAAGTGCCTGGCACCTGGTAGGTGCTTAATAAATGTTCACTGACTGACTAGAGTCAAGTTCACAATCATATTTAAAACACTATTTTGATTATATATTAAGCACTATATTAAGATTGTGTATACAAGAAAAGGTAAAAAAAAAAAAAAAGCACTTGAGGTCCAATAGGACAGAGGAAGAATGGATTCAGTCTTCTCTTCCAACCCAGATATTTCAGGATTAGCATATTGAAACCCCATGGCCACTTGGTTTTTCATTCTTTCCATTACTGACTGCCACAATCACCACCAAAACAGTATTGTTTTGTTAAAGATTATTTTGAACATCTACTATGGACTAGTTATCATACTTCATTCTTATTGATGTAAAATAGTTTAAATCCCCAAATTTAAATCAGGAAAAATAAAATTCCTATCCTTCTTCAGACCCTTGACAGTTATATGACATGGAAGGCGCATGCCCAAGTCATTTAATCTTTCTCAGATTTAGTTCCCTCCTCTGTAAAGTGGCTATAATAATAGCACCTACTTCACAATGCAGTTTTTAAGAGGAATAGATGAGATCATATAGCATTTTGAAATATAAAGCATCTTGAACATCTTAAAACACCAATATAAACATTAATTAATATTATTGTGATTATCCTGGGAACAAACCATATTCTCTTTTCTTTTTTATGATGATGATGGTACAATCCTTTATTTTGTCTTTTACTCCTATTTCTTCTTGATGGTGGAAGAAAGGAGCTTCTTGTTGGTGATCTTATAACCTACTCACACCACGAGGAACCTTTTGAGACACAGTCAACTTCAGTCTCTCAAAAGCAAAGGAGGTTAATGGTTTGGCTTCAGGTAGCATCACCAGTATTGTCCAGATGGACCCTTATTTTCATGAAGAGCTTGTGGTCCATAAAGTGGTCTACAATTTCACAAAATTCATTCCGTTCTGGGCTCATGTTGTTCACTGGTACTGTATGTTCCTCAACTTTTCTTTCCCCCATTTTCTAGTATGAAATTTGGGCCTGGTACATCTCTGGCATCTTTGTGGAAGTGTGGCATCTCTAACCATGAGGCTGATTACCCACATGCTCGATTTGAACAATTGCATGAAGGGACCACTCCCAGTTAAAGGGAGTACTCTCTGGGAGGCCTTGAGAAAACATATATCTAATGATCTTTTTCTCCATTCCGAATCACAGCGAGCCCCTGATTATCTTTGCTAATAGAGGGCAAGTCTGGTACAGAGAATCCCAAACAAGAGGTGATCCAAATATAATTTATATTTGGCTGTGGATTTCTCCTTGGCAAGAAAATGTCATTACTGATTATGTTTTTGTTAGACTAATATAATTAGTCTAACATCACCTAATGGAAAGGTGAGGGGCACCCAAAACCCACCATGTGGCCAAGGGCTACTTAACTGGAATGGAAAATGTGTGGCAAATAACAGTTCTGATGCAGAGAAGGAGGAGGGTGTTTGCTGTATTTGAGACCAAGATATTGGAGCCAAGATTTTCAAAGGTGTAATTGTTTGTGTATTTGTCAGTCACCAGATTTATAAATCCAGATGGGAAACAGAAGGAAAATAATAAAAAGAATGCTAGATTTGGATGTCAAATGGCTTTCTTTGTTGCATGCTCCCTGTCTTATCTGAAACAAGAAGTTTTACTTTCCTGGGTCTCAGTTTTATCATTTGTAAAATCTAAAGTCCTGGACTAAAAGACTTCTAAATCTTTTAATGATATAAACAGTGATTGAAAGAATTCTAAATTTGAAATGCCACGAATTGAAAAAAAGAACATCCCTATTTCTTCCCCAACCATATCTCAAAGTTATTTTATCTACAGATGCAAAAAGCAGCCCTACAATCATGGTGACCTGAGATCTAGAGAACTTATTTGGCCCATACTGTCTTATTGCTTTCCAGAACTCTAGACAGGTGAAGAACATGGGTGTTTCTGATATCTCCTGTTTCCAGTGGGGTGCCTTGGGTCATCAGATCTCTCATTCAGCACCATGATGGGGTTACTAGCACAAAGGAAGGCTAGGATGGCACATCAAGGAAGAAGAGCATCCAAAGATGGCAGACCAGTTCTACCCCATCTATTTTCCATCTTCTCATAATTTCTTCTTTTGTTTTCAGCACCCTTTTCACTTTGAGAAACCAGTGATTATCCAGCAGGTCATCAGAAAAACATCTATGTGCCCTGGGGACAAAGGGAAGGCAAACTAATCTTTAAGAGAACCCTGCTACTCTTCTTTAAAATCTTTACCTTAATTACTTTTTAGTCTGTAAAATGAAAAGTTGGACTAGATGATGTCTAAGATTCCTTTCATGAGTAGGTGCTCCAGATGACCTCTAAATCCATCCATCCTCTAAGTCTATGTTCCTCTAAACCTCTAATTAGTGTTTATTATATACCCATTAGAGACCTGGCTTTGTCAAGGAGAAAAGCAAAATGATCTAGACTGGGGAGTTTTCCATTTTTTCTGTCCTATCCCCCTCGGTAGTCTTGTGAAGACTTTGGACAGCTTATTGGAATAATGCATTTAATGCAGAAAATAAAATGTAAAGGATTTCAAAAGAAAATAATTATATTAAAGAATAGCTGTATTTTTACTCTTCCGATAAAAGTGCAGAAGCCTTCCCTCTTCATCTCCAACATTTATCTATAGATTCCTAAGACTCCAAATCAAGATCTATTAATGTAGAAAAATAGCACAGGTCTGGGAATGGAAGGCTTGCCTTCTAATCCCCTAGATGTGCTGTTAATGTGCTGTGGACCTTGGGTAAATTCACTTACGCTCTCAGAGACGTAATGTGCTATCTTTAAAATGATAACTTTGCAACTCTAAGATTCTAAGATATGGAGTAAAAACCAAATAGGATTCCTGGACTCAGGGAGTTTATACTCCATCTGTGACAGAGTAATAAGTAACCCAGTGCAGAACTGTGACAGCAGCTTTAGAGACTGAGAACATGGGTTCAGATCTTGCTTCTGCAGTTGTTAATCAATATGACTTAAGGCAATTATTTAATCTCTCTTGACCTCAGTTTTCTCACCTGTTAAATGAAGAATTTGGGCTAGATGGCTTGGGGCTCTAAATCTCTGATAATATGGGTTTAATGAATCAAAAGTCTATGAATCTAAGCCCTAGTCTCTCTGGAGCGTTAGACCTGCAAAACAACTGTCTATTGGACTTTTAAAGTTGTATGACCTCAGGACATCTCCAACTCACCATACCCCAAAAAAATCACCTTTCCCCCAAAAAATTTACACTTCTCCTAGTGTCCCTATTCTTTTAAAGACACTTCCATTCTTCCAGTCTTTCACATTGATAACATCAGCCCAATCCATGATTTCTCAGCTTCTTCCACCCATGTATCCAACCAATAGCCAAATTTGCCATAGTGACTTTCTCAACATCCTTTACATTTGACCTCTTTTCTTCACTTACACATTCACCAATTTAGTTCAAATTCTTGGGATCTTTCTCCCAGATGACTGCCAAAGCTTCTTTATTGGGTTACTTGTCTCAAGTCCCTTCTCACTCCATTTCCTCCATACAAGTGCTGAAGTGATTGTTCTTAAGCAGGGATGTGATCTTGTCACTCCCCTAATCAATAAATATCATTGCTTTTTTGTGTATCTAATTTAAAATAGAAACTCATTAGTTTTTAAAGCCCTTTACAGACCGTGTGTACCCTATCAATCTCGCATCAATGGATTTTAAACATCCTTTCACCTCTGCAATAGTCTAACCAAATCTTACTTCTTTTTCTTCATCGCATATACTTGGAAAGTATACACATGCTGTTTCCCTAATTGATATGTAAACTACATAGGATCAGAGGTTGTTTATTCTTTGTTTGTGTATCCCCAGTGTCCAGCCCAATAGCTAATGCATATTAAGCTCTTTATAAATATTTATGGGTCTGATTGATTCTGTGATCCCTAGGAATCTGGAAATGAGGGGAAAATGGTAGGTAGGGGAAAATAGATAAAACCTAGTGAAGAAAGAGAAGGTGTCTAACTGGGAGAGATTGAAATGGGATTGTATTTATATCCTGGAGGAGGAGAAAAAAAATGAAGAGAGTGAAAGGAAGAAGAATGAGAAGACATTTCCTTAACACAGTGGAAAAGTCCAAAGAAATCCCTGGGGAATCTGCTGGCTCATAATTTTTTTAGTTTCTCAGAAATGTTCTCTATATCTTTTTTCAATTTGTCAAAAATAAATAAAAACATAAATAATATATAAATATGTTATACATAAAATAAAAATATACATATACAACGACATAAATTTTAAAAAAGACATGATCCTGACTTAGCATTATGAGCCAGAGCAGACTCTCTGTTCCAAGAAGGAGACTGATGGGAAGATGAGCAGTAAGTACTCTGGACTTGGCAACTTCCTAGAACAAGAAGGACTTTGCAGGAGCACACAGTTCAGAAAACCCTAGGGACAAAGGTATCCGTTTGAAATCAATGATGACTCTGAGAAGTAGGAATTGTAGAAATGAATCTTCTTGAAATATAGCAGGAAGTCTTAGGCTGTTGTGTAGTTAATTCCCGAATTTAGTAAACTGGTGAGATGCATTTTATTACCTGATATAAGAACCAAAATCATTTTGGAGCCATTATATTGGGGGGGGGGGTATAAGAATGAGTTAAGGGTGGATTGCCAGGCAGAAATCCAGAAATCTCACTGTTTCCATATTCTTATGAGAATCATTAACGTTTATCATCTCACATCCAAAAAAGTTAAAGGACTTTTCTAAGGTCATACAGGTTGGGCAGAGCTACTATTTAAATTCAGTCTGTTCATTTCCAATCCCAAAGTCTTTCTCCTACACCAGATGGGTCTGGATCTCAGAAGAAAAAAAAATGGGGCTAAAATTGATTGGGGATTTATTTGTATGGGGGTGGTAGCTGCCACAAGGGAGGGAAGGGATATTAGTGAAGCTGAATCTTTAGCAATGACATATAGAGTTTCTGTGCCTGAACATCTGCTCCTAGTTATGTATAGTCAACTCTTAATTATTTGTGCTAATGGAGGTGTCACTGGTATGGAATATAACAAAAAACTTCAAAGCTTCAATACTGCTTGCTACAGAAAGTCTTTCCTATACTTTCGCTTTGTTAGTGCTTCTACCACATCATTTTGTATTTCATATTTTCTATTGAATTATTCCCTTTTTTCCTACAACTCCCTGATAGAATATAAACTCTTCAAGGACAGAGGCTATTTTCATTTCTATCTTTCTATTTCTAAAACCAAGAATAGTACCTTGGACATAATAGATATTAAATATATGTTTACTGGACCAATCAAACAATGGGGAGGGGGAGGATAGGAATAAGCATTTTATATGATGCTAATTATGTACCACTAACTGTGATAGATAAATACTTGTATAAATATTATCTCATTTGTTTGCACATCATCCCTGTGGGGTAGGTACTGTTTTGTAGTTGAAAGAAACCAAGATAAACAGGTTAATTGACTTGGCCAGGATCAGACATCTAATAAGTGTCTGAACTTGAATTTGAATGCAAGACAGTTCTCTATCCACTTTGCTCTATTGTGTAACAAGCACCGGGAAAAGGAAAAAGAAAAAAAGTGCCAATCCCCAAGAAATCTTACTTTCCCAATGAGGGAGTCAACAACTACATGTTTGTTGTTGTTGTTCAATTGTGTTACTGTCATGTCTGATTCTTTTTGACCCTAATTGGGAAAGATACTAGAGTGGTTTGCCTTTTCTTCTTCCAGCTCATTTTAAAGATGAGGAAACTGAGGCACACAGTATTAAGTGACTTTCATAAGTAACAAAATGACTTAGCTAGTGAAAAGTAGTTAAGTGACTTAGATATTGAGTGTCTGAAGCTGAATTTGAATTCGGCAAAACCCATCTTGTTGACTCCAGACCTGGTAATATATCCTACCTGACCCGTGGTCATATCTATATCTGTTACTGAAGGCAGAGACCACGGCTGGTATCAAGAGACTTCAGAAATGTATTATTGGGCCATGCCAAAAAAAATCATGGGCACAGACATGGTGTCATAATGCAGCCATCTTCTTGGTTTTGGATCCCTATTTCCTCATTTCTTTGAAACAAGGGATTCACTAAATTGACTGTCAAGGAGATTCCAACGCTGAATACAATCTCTTTTACTTTACCAGAATCAGTGCAATTTTTCGTACATACAAGATCTTTCTGTGAAGCTCTTCCCAGATGATTAAAACTTTCCTGTACAATGTGCATTTACAAATTGAAAATTAATGAGGAAACATGGTTAAAAATTGACTACACTTACCCAAGGGTTTAAAAATACTTTAAAATGCATAAAGAAATCGCTTGGCTAGGCAGTTGTCCTAGGTGACAAACAAGACACATAGTTTCTCCAAATTATTCTTATTGGGTTAACTTTGCCCTTGATAGTTTGGGATATTGTCATGTCTCACATTCTTCCAAGCTTCTTTAAAAAATACCCATATTAATCTGAGATCTCCCCTAACCCCTCACCAATTCCTTTTTCAATAACTTTTCTACTCAAAGTTAATGACCCAAAACAAAGCAAAGATATTTTTCATAAATGACTGGTACTAAGAAATTAAAAACAAAACAAAACTGGATTCCATCATAGGGCCCATTTTACTCAGCATCAAGTTCTTTGGTAGACATACTAGACTTTTGTCTTTTCAGCATCCTAATCAATCCCTCAACTAGTACCTCAACTTTCCTACTAATATTTTTCTGTCTACTGAGGTATCCCTTTTTACTACCATTGGGATCTACATCCCATTTAATGGGATGGGGGATGAAGTAGAGAGATAATCCTATTGACATTGTAAAAAAATCATCAGTCCCTTCTCCCTCTCATCAATGGTCAGTTAATTCTAAGGTTAGAACTTATTCATTATTTTATATATATAATATATATATATATATATATATATGTTAGAACTTATAGCATTATTATACATTCAGCTGGCCTGTAGGATAAATAGCTTTTTGCTTGTTCCTAATCACAAATCCTATTGCCACATTAGCATGTGTCATAAACTTATACTCTTAGTCAGAATAGGACTTTTCAAGAGAGTGAGGATGGTTCAAGTTATCACTATTAGAAATTCAACTTGGAGTGAATATTGTTTTGAGGAGAAATATAAGAAGAATGGCACCCTTGAATTAGTTCTTGTAATATGTGTGTGGATATATATATATATATATATATATATATATGTGTGTGTGTGTGTGTGTGTGTGTGTGTGTGTGTGTGTGTGTGTGTGTGAAACTTGACATCAGATTATTAGGTCAATGCTCCAAGTTAAAGGTATTTATTCTCCAGGTTTAAGAATTGAATCTTGTCAAGGAGAACTCAAAAGGAGATGAACAAAAAAGAAAAATAATCAGTCCACCCTGAAATTGCTATAGGTTTGATATTTATTTTTAATTATTCCAGGAATTGGGAGATGGTTTGACAGATTAAAAGCATAATGTATGGTATCAACTGTTACAACGTTATCAATTTGACTTTAAAAAATCCATTTTGACAGTACCATCCTATCATCTGTCTATGATAAAGAGCTTGCCAAAGATTTGTTAAAATAAAATGTGTGCATAATGGAAATAGCACCAAAGTGTATACTCTAAAAAAATTTATTTATCTTATTTTTAAAAATCTTTGATGAAAAGAGAACTTGGCTTGTGACTCAGAAGACATGGACTCATCAATCCTGATTCTGATATTCAATCCTCTACAGGATGAATCTGCTTTTATTTCCAAAACAACTTTACCTTAGCTTCCCATCTGTTATTCCATTGCTCTAGCTTATATCATGTGTTCCTAATTGCTGAGAGTTCTCCATATATTTTTCCTAATCTAGACCCAGAGTTCTTTTCTCTTAACACTTTACTATGCTATTTGATTTGCCCAAGCATTGATAAAGAGCCTACTATGTCAACCACTAGATACTAAGAATATTTTTTAAGTCATTGCAGTATAGGAGTTTCCTCCCTATCCAACACTAGAAAGTGGTAAAAATTACCACCAGGAGTTTCCTATAGGTATGGAACCAAGATGTAAAATCTTTGGAAGTTACTTAGGTTAAACGTAATAGATAAGGTAAACAGAGCTTAGAGTGTGTGCCCCCCCCCCAAAAAAAAAATACGGATAGTCAGCCAGGAATACTCAGATTTTTAAATCAAATCTAGTATTCTTTATAAGAAAAAATGGGGTGGCCATGGTAGTAGTCATAGTAGTTTCTTAGAGCAAATTTGCAGGCTGACATTTATCACAAATTTTCCTAACAATTAACGAAAGAAAAATCATAGATAAATTCTTCCATTATCCCAGGTCATCCAAAAGCAATTATTTGTTAATTTCTCTTCCCGACCAATAATTTCCAATTGCCAATCAATTCTCATTCGCCTAAATCAATCTTGCCTGATCCTTAAACTCGAAAAGCTCTCTTTAAGAAATTGACTGCTGAGATAATGTGTGTTTGATACAACTTTTCTGAGTTTTGAACATGTTACTTATTTCTAAGCTTTTCTATAGAGAAAGCATGAGTTTCTATCTGAGATAGAAGCAGAGGTATCACTTGCCTGAAAGCTGAATTTGTCTAGAAAATGAGGAGAGCTCAAATAGTGTGTGTGTGTGTGTGTGTGTGTGTGTGTGTGTGTGTGTGTATGTGTATTAGTGTATGATCCTATGTTTCCTTCAGAGGATTGCCCTGGGAGTCAGAGCTGGGTCAAAGAACTTATATTAACTGGTTCACTCAAGTGGAATCTTTAGCAGTGCCCAAATGATTATTTCCTTTTATACCAGACTGCAACTCAATCAAATGCGTAAGTAGACCTTGCCCCTTGAAAACAAAGAAAGCTAAAAATATAAGTCTCATGCTTACAAAGTCTATTGATAAATTAAAGGTTGGAGCTAAGAAATGCTTATCCATTAACCAAAGTGGCTTGCAATTTACTGGGGCACGGTGGATTCTGAAGTTCAGTAGTTGTTTGTGGGTTTTTTTTTTTAGTTGTATCTGACCCTTTCTGGCCACATTTGGGTTTTTTTGGCAAAGATATTGGAGTGATTTTTCAATGCCTTCTCCAGCTCATTTTATAGATGAAGAAACTAAGGCAAACAGGGTTAAGTAGCTTGTCCAGAGTCATAGAGCTTGTAAGTGCCTAAGATCACTTCCTTCTTGACTCCAGGTCCAGCAATTTATCCACTGTCACCTAGCTACCTAGATTCTGAATACACAGAGAGAGACAGAGACAGAGACAGACAGATACACACAGAGAGAGACTGGCAGAGAGAGACAGAGAGAAGAAGAAGAGGAAGAGGAAGAAGGAGGAGAGAAGGAGAAGGAAGAAGAAGGAAGAGGAGGAAGAGGAGAGAAAAGAAAAAAGAAAAGATAACTGAAAAGAAAAAGAATCCTAAAAGCCTAAATTCAATCATTATAAGTATATGAAAGTATATTTAATCTAATTTTTTAAGTTAATTTCAATTATAATATTGAAGCTCAGCTCAGTTTATGCATCTTTGCCATTTCCATATGGTAATCCAACTCCAGGGCCTTGTGAAGATTCTACATTTAAAGCAAAATTAGAGATTTGATCTAACTGTAGTTAGGTCAATTTCTCTTTGGATTCGCCATCTTTGGAAGGTATCAATTACATGCTTCAGATGCAAGGGATAGCTAAGGATACGGCTATCCTTAAGAAAAAGAAGAGCAATAAAATAATCTAGAAATAGCATTTGGAGACCGAAGCTGAGGATTCTACATTCAGGCCCATCCTGTAATCTTTGTGACCTTAAATAAGTCATCTTAACTCTCTCTGCAAGCTTTTATCTGTAAAAGCAGAGGATTAAATCGATGATATCTACAATTCTCTCCAAGTTTCACAATCTCTTGCTCTCTGAGTGTTTCAGATCCAGGGGTAATGTCTGCCCACCTGCTTTGGTCTGTAAAAGCCCACACAAGCTTCCTCTTTCCCCTGTCCCTGTCCCATGATACAGTGAATACGATTTAGTGCAGTGGGTAGAGTACTGGGAGACAAACAGAAGCTGTGACTTTGAATTCCATTTCAGACACTCTCTGAGTGACCATGAAAAAGATAAATAAGCTCTTCAAATCAGTTTTCATATGTATAAAATGGGGTGAAAGATATTGCCCTGTAAATCCTGCTCTAAATCTTTACCATCATGTTACGCTGGGAAAGGTTTGAATAACTCTCATCCTTAATTTCCTTATCTGTTAAAAGGGGCTAATAATAGAATCTGTTTTAAAAAATGTTGTGGAGATGAAATGAAATCTTAAATGTAAAGTGCTTCGGATGCTTTAAAGAACTGTATAAATGCCACTGTTGTTTTTATTATTCACCTTGTGTGATGGTTATTAGCAAAGCTCTTTGCAAAGTTTCTAGAAATATAAAGTACAATATTATGCCAATGAACATAATTGTGTGACTGTGGGCAAATCACTTATTCTCACTGAGCCTCACTTTTTCTCATCCATAAAATTGATTAATAATAGTTGTAGCACCATCCTAATGGGCTCATTCCAGGGCTCAAAGGAGATAATACATGGGAAGCTCTTTGCAAACTTTAGTGGTGGATTTATTTGGATGGAGTGGGAATAGGCCTAGGATTTCATTAGTACAGAAATTGGCAATGAGGAAATTTTTCTACTGATGCAGAGGTGTGTATGTAGAACTTCTATAATCTGTGTGTGTGTGTGTGTGTCTCTCTCTGTCTCTATCTCTCTGTTTATATTTCTGTCTCTCTGTGTATATCTATCTCTCTGTCTCTGTGTGTCTCTGTGTGCCTTTCCCCTCTTTCTCTTTCCTCTTCTCTTCTCTTCCCCTCTTTTCTCTTTGTCTCTCCAGCTCGCTCTCTCTCTCTGTTTCTCTGGCTCTCCCTGTCTCTCTCTCTATGTCTCTATTTGTCTCTCTCTCTATCTCTGTGTGTGTCTCTATCTCTGTCTCTTATTCTGTCTCTATCTCTCTATATCTCTGTCTGTCTCTATCTGTCTTTCTGTAATTCTTTCTGTCTATCTATACATATATACACATACATATACATACACATGCACACATACATGTACATACATGTACACATACATATATATGGATGTAATTATACTGTATGTGCGTGATTCTTTGCTTATTGGCTCTCCCTTGAGGGAAGGGCTATTTTCTGCCTTATTTTACTCTGAGAGTATGGAATATAGTTCCTTAAACATATTAGGTACTTAATAAATATTTTTTGATGGGCTGTCAATGTGTATCTAGAAGGGCACTGGAAAAGTATAAATTGAAGAAGAGTGGGTTAGAATGAATTAAAAACTAGGGATTATGATGAAAAACAAACTAAAGGTTTTGTTTTGTTTGGTTTGGTTTTTTAATCAAAAAAAAAATGTAAAGAAAAAAAGAACATGGCCTGATCACATGGACTGAGCAAGGGAAAATCAGGGGCAGAGATTTAACATCCTCATGATGTTGGGACAAGGAATGTGGGTTGGACTTATTCTTACCAAACTAGGAGAGGCTAAAGGCAAGAGAGTCATTGGATATGCAGGAAAGTGCATGGGCTGTGATCCGTATCTCTGGAGGAAATGCCCCCAGCAACAAGATTAGGAGATCATTAGGGTACTGGGGTACCATTGTTCCTATATCATTACCATCATGACAGAAAATTAGCCTTGGACTCAGCACGACCTGCATTTTAATTTTACCTTGCATACCTAGCTGGGCAAAGCAAAGCAAATTATTCAACTCTATTTCCTCATTTGTAAAATGGGAATAATAACATTAGCTCTCTCAGAAGGTCTTTTTGAAAGCAATGATGAATTTAGTGATAATAAATATCTAACCTTTATAGAATGCTGAATATATTCACTGTGTTAAGTACTTCACAAATATGATCTCATTTGATCTTCACATCAATGCTGCTATTATGATCCTAGTTAACAGATGAGGAAACTGAGGCAGAGATTAAACAACTTGCATAAGGTGATACAGAAAGTGAGGATCTGAGGCCAAATTGAAACTCAGGTCTCCCTGACTGCAGATTTTGTACTCTTTTATGCAGTCTAATATTCTTCACAATCATTAAAAGGCATATGAATGTTAGTACTGATTATGATTACAACTATCACCATCGCAATTGCTACTGCTACTACTATTACAGCTACTACTATAAAATGGGAAATTCTCAGGAGCAAGAGTTAGCAAGTAATAGGTCTTGCTTGTTTTAATTTACTCCAAAGTCTTAGCAGTTTTGAACATGACTCACATAAGTGAGAATTACTGCATCAAACTCACTCCTTCCCTAGCCCCCATCCCCAACCTCTGCCCCTATTGTACTGTGCCATAGGCTGTAGGGACTAGAAATTCAAACCTGCCTTGCAATCTGAATATTTTTTTGGACAGGCAGTCTAACAATCTGACCCAAGGGACTGAGATTACCGGCATTTCTATTATTTACCATAGGCTTTTCAAAATAAATGTGTTGACTTGAATGAGTTTCCATTAGATATTTGGGGATTACTAACAGAGCAGTGATTATGAAGCCATTGGAAGCACCAACCCAGAACTTAATCCTATTAGGAGATGTCCCATGCTGTACTTGGTTTGATGTCAGCCTTCCTTTTGTGCATTATACTGACAACAGCTAGTCCCTAAAATGAGGCTGTGAGCACTTTGACAGGCTGGTGGAAAATGTCATCAACTGCCACAGAGATCAAAACTGGATGCTTCCAGGCTGGCTCTCTGGGTAGCTCTCAAAGCAGCCATGGGGAGGATAAAGTCAGATGACTTCAATGGAGAACCTTTTATGAAGGAGATAGATTAGCATGGGAGAAGCATGTTAGATTGGGTCAAGAACCATAGAAAAACAGAGGTTTCTTGCAGATGTATTTTGGGATACAGATTATAGACTTTGAGGTTTATTGTTTATTGTTCTTGTTCTTTGTTTGCTTTTTTACATAATATTCTTCTTACTATTATCCAGAGTAGCTGATTAAAATGTCCGCAAGTTATCCACTATCAAGAAGCTAGGTTTCCTCTACTTTGTACATTTTGTACTTATGAAACTAAAGTTGTCAGTGAAAAGAGGATTTTATTTTCATTCCCATTTTATTTCAAGTTGGCTAAGGATTTCAAGATTTTTTTTTTAATTTTAAGATTCTACTATTTATCCCATTAACTATTTACTTTTACTTTGTAGTCATCTAAAAACATAAAAATCTCATACATTCAATATTTTCATCCAAGTGATGAAGGGCAGAAAGAACCAAATGTAGAATTTCACAGCAAAGCATTAGAGATCTTTCTTAAGGTTGATTCAAAGTTATGAATCAAAAGAGACAGACCGAATATTTTTTTCTTCCTTTTCAAATTTCAGGGATATTCAAGATAATTTTGAGGATTATGGAAAGAACACTGGGATGACTTCCAACTTTGCCACTGACCAGGGACATGGCCCTCTAGACTCAGTTTACCTTTGTTATAATGAGGGATTTGGTCTGGGTAATTTCAAATGTGCCTCTGTAACTAATTTGGACATCAAAAGTTAGAAACAGAAGAGTAATTAGATTAGGAACAATTTAATTTTCCAGTCAGAATTGCCTGTAGACATTTATCAGACCATCCAAACTGGCCTTTCTGCTGCTGATCCAAAACAATATTCCCCCTCCCCTCCCATTTATCTTCCTCTGAACTGGCTACCCTTCCATAAATATTCTTCTTCCTTACCTCTGCCCCTTAAAGCTCCTAGTTAGGGTCAGGGATCTCTCCCTATATGTCGCCTTTTTAGGTTTCCTCAAAAAATAGTAACTGCCCCCCCATATGTGTGTCATTCATATATGTATGCATATATATGTTACATATACATGTATGTGTTTATATATTCATGTGAATTCGTATGTCATCTCCCTTGATGTTTAGAATATAAATTTTTAGAGAGAAGGGGCAATTTTGCTCTTCCTTTTGTGTCTCCAGGACCAAGCACAAGGCCTGCCACCCAGTAGCACATAAATGCTTGTTGATAGATACCATAAAACTGTAAAAGCGTTCTTATGATGCTTAATACAAATGCTCTTATCTTTATGTGACTTTTCTGTTAAGTAACACTTACAGAAAAGTCACAACATGATCCCTTAATCCACATCTATTCTTCCACTGGACAGATGTTTTAAACACGAATGCTTATCATTTAATTTTCTGACTCAATAATTCCCAATAGTTTCTCAATGCTCATAACACAATATCCATAATATTCTACCTAGCATCCTTTTGTTATTGTTTGGCCATTCGTTTTTTAATTATATTGGCTCTTTGTGCTTCCATTTGGGGTTTTCTTGGCAAAGATACTAGAGTAGTTTGTCATTTTTTTCTCTAGCTGATCTTACAAATGAGGAAACTGAGGCAAGCAGAGTAAATCAATTTGCCAAGATCAATCAGGTGGTAAGTCTCTGAGGCCAGGTCTTCCTAACATCAGGGTTGGCCCTTTGTCTACTGCCCCATGGAGCATTCTAAGTCCTCCATTAAACAGCCTCAATTTATCAATATAACCTTAACTTTTACTGTTCTTCCTGGAGGAACAGGATTTTTTTGTTTGGGTCTTAGTTCAATTTCAAAAGGCTTCATAGCTATATAGGTATACATAGGACAATTCAGGTGACATAGAATGGAAATTAGCTTATAATTATATACATTTTAGAGAAAGATTGTACAACGTTATTTAGCTCGGTCCAGAATTTCACAGGAAGAAGAGAGTAAGCTGTATTCTTTTGTAATTTTAAGTTTCTCTCTAAAACAAAGTACATCTCTTGGGGATGGTAGGTGGCTATGAGTGATGGGAAGGCACATTCAAAAAAGGATTTAAATTTGGATTGTCATCCAAAGGGCAATGGAGAGATGCATTATGGGAATGAGGGATAGTAGCATATGGACTGATAAAATTTGGGAGGTGAAAGAGATACAACTTGTACCCAAGTGAGACTCCTCTTTATCATAATAATGTAAATGCTAATGGTGATAGCAGCCCTGATACTAATTAATAAATTTTAATTAATTATTTAGTCAATAAATCTAATATATTTTTAAATGTATCTTTATTTTTTCCTTTATATTTTAATTTTATTTATCTTTATTTATAGACAATAAACATTTATTATATTTATATATGAAATTCTTTCATATTATTAATAATTTAAAATGATTTCATTAACTAATTGATTGATTTATACAAATACTGTACTATCACTTATTTGCCACTTTAAGGTTTGCAAAATGCCATATATATGTTATCATGTTTGATCCCCACAATAACAATGCCATTATTATACCCATTTAAAAGTTGAGAAAACTAAGGCTGAGAGATATTAAGTGAATTATCTACACAACAGATATCCAAGAGAGGATTCTAATTTAGATCCTCATGACTCCAAATTCAACACTCTATCACTGTATATCATCCAACTGCCAATAAGTAATTAACTCTGAAATTCCAGAAAAATCACTTAGCTTTCTCAGCTTCAGTTTCTCCATCTGTAAAATGGAGATATTGAACTTGATCATCTGTGAGGTCTCTTTCAACTCTAAAATTTTTATCTTATTCTATGAAAATTTCACTACCAATAGAGATTGGAAATTCCACTGAAAATGTTCACCTTTGAATGTTGATAGCAAAGGGCAGCTAGGTGGAAAGTGCTGAAGGGAGGAAAACTCATCTTCCTGAGCTCAAATCTGGCCACAAATATTTGATGATTGTGAGCCTGGGCAATAAAAAAGTGACTGAACATCAAGAAGAAAACAGAAGGAAAGAAAGGTTAGTCCCACTGCAAAAGGGACTCGAACTCAGATCCTTCTGGCTTCAATACTCTTCAACTTTGCCATATTGCCTCTGGCTTTGGGGGTATACAGACAGAAATGAAACAAGCCATGGTCTTGAGGATCTAACTTAAGCTTTAGTTAGCTTAAATAATCCTCATCATAACAATATTTACTCCTCTGATTTCCTCTCTTATGTTCACTTCCTTCTTTCAATTTTGTGTTCTTTCAGTCTCTTCATAAGCAACTTTGTAAGTGCAAAGAAATAGGCCTTCCCCATCTCCTGTTAGTGAAGGTGGATTCAAGGAGATATTGACAGGATGTAAGCAATGGATGCTGGGATTAGCGTGGTGGGAGAGGGAAAGGATGCAGAGGAATGGGCAGGGGAGTCACAGAGAAGCCCCATTCTACTAAGGCTTTCAGGATTTACAGAGACACATTCCCTCTCTGGAGTAAGCCATTGAGATAACATTTATTATTTGGAGATTAAGATCCACTTTCCTGCCCAGAATACAAGCATCCCCATACACCTTCCATAGTAGTTTCTTCTTATAAGAACTTGACGGGAATATTAAAAATTCATAAACTACCTACCTTTTACGCACATGGGGAAAACCGATAAGAGAGATTTTGGTAAAGATGTCTGATGTACTGTAAGAAGGGAGAAAGGACCAGAATCTCCTTGCCACAGAACACAAAGCTAAATTGTATATAAAAGAGTCACCTTGCCTACCACTCCACCTCTGAGGCAGGTGTCAGAATATCATTAAGATCACAGATTGTACCCTCTGATGAATTTTAGTGGTCACTGAACCAAGCACCTCTTTTTGTCCCTAACTGATCAGGAGATGGAGAGGGATTAAGTGACCTGCTCTGGGTTACAATCAATGTCTTTTTATTATCCAATTCCTTCATTTTAAAGATGAGGAAACTCACAAAGAGAAATGAGTAGTAGAATTAAGATTTTTAACTCTACAGCTTTAATTTCAAGATAAGAGCATTATTTCACTTAGGGTAGGGGGAGAAGGCTGACATTTTCACAAACATGCCTCTAATTACACTGGATTTTCTTAAAGATTATCTGATTTAAGGATTATTCAGTATTGAATTTTTATGTTCAATTCTCTTATTTATCAACCCTTCTCAACAAATCATAAAGCCCCTTGTTTGTCTGGGTTCTAGGAAGGTCTAATCTCTCTCTACACATTCACTCTATTTTCATACTCAATTCCCTGAGCATTCCCAACCGCTCATGCCTTCTCTAAGGGAGAAGAAAGGAGGGATTCAGGCTAGATGGCATCTCAGGGTCCATCATAAATAAACTAGCATCTAATAATTTCTCAGAATTAAGAATCATTGAAGAGTAAGGGTTAGCTCCTAATAGGTCTTTCTGCCACAAGTTTCTCTACATACAAATTTATCTTACACTTTGCGGTCAAATGAAATTTCCTGAAATCATGAGTCTTTCCATGTTACTGCTCTCCTCCATACACTTCAGTGACTCCTTATAGTTTTGAGACTAAAATAAAGTGTTTTCCCAAAAACCTTAATGCAGTTTTCCTCCATTAAAGCATAAAGCTTCACTAAGGTTTTTTGTGACACCCTGTATTATCTAATTTGTTTGGTCTTTAAAGCTTTTCACAACGTGGTCCCTTCTAGTCTTTTCTGGCTTCATATGCAGCATTGCCTGCCACACACTCTCCCGTCTAGCCGTACTGATCAAAAGGCACCATACACCAAGTAGAGTCTCCATGTATTTGCATCTCTTTTCTGTCCTCCATGCTTGGAAGGTTCTCTTTGCTCAGGTCTGCCTCTGAGTCCTGCAATATTTAGCTCAAATATAATACTTAGCTTCCTTACCATCATTTACCAGAGACCCTTCCCAGTTGCACCTATTGCTAATGCCCTCTCAGATTCCTTTGCACATAGTGATATGTCTCTGTGTATTTTCTCTTCCTCCTTAGCATGGAATGCTGTTTCCCTTTTGAATCTGTATGTCTGAGTCTTTGGCAAAGTGACTAAAACATAGGAGTCTGTTTGGTGCTGAATGACTGCCACTACTTTGAGTAAGATGCCCCAAACTCTGATGTCATGGGTACGAAAGAGTTAATGTCCCTCCCCACCAAAAATGAGCCATTTACTCTCTTTTCACTTTTAGGAACAGACCTTGTAATAATTATGATGCAATTAACTTTGAGCTTGGGAAGTCACCTCCTGAGTGCATCAGCCCACGGTGATTAGGCTGTTACAATCCTGCATTCTCTGTGCTGGAAATGATCTAATTAGGATATCTATTAGACCGTCCAGTCTCCCAGGTGGTATGACAGAAACTCTATCACTTTAAAGTGATTGAAAACTGGAGCATTACAAAGAATTTCAGGCAATGGTTCAGTCCTGCTTGGGAGAACCCAGTTTTATTTGATAAGAAGGTTCTTTTTAATCCTTAATTTTTTTTTTCTAAATCTAACTCTTAACAAGAAGATGCAAACCAAATCCAATCATAAACCAAAATGAGAAAAGAACAGTTTAACCTTCTGTGGGTACCAGGTGCTCAGCAGTAGGAATCTCTCTGTGTTAATCTCACATTTCTCCTTGGCCATTGCCAGCTGCTTCTCTGTCCTCACCAGAGACTATAGTCTGGAGGACTTAACACTTTGTGTTTCAGACCCCAGATCAGACCAGATCAGTTCAGATAACACCAGGCTTTATATAGTGTATGGTAACTAGCATAGTTTCAGCCACACTTAATTTTATTCCTGGGTCATCTCAAAAATTATCTTGTCCTCCTACTTTGTTTCTTCCCTTGTTCTTCCTCCATCTCTTTAATTTGTAAAATTTGAAATCATAAGTAAATTAATACTTCTTTTGCTATTGGGGAGGTTAATTAAACATGCTCCTGTGGCTCCGTTCACCATCCCTATAACTTTCCGAACCAATATCCTTCACCATGATCACCTGTTTTCGATGTGTATTATGTACTTCTTATTAGAATGTAAACTCCATGAGAACAAGGGATTTTCTTAGCTTTTGTATGTGTACTAAAGACTAGCAATGGCAAATAGCGTAGAGGTTGACACATATTTAATTGTTTAATTTTTAATTTATTCTTTTACATAAGCCATATAATCATCATGAATGCTTATCTGCTTATGCATTTTTCTAAAGGGTATCTTTTATGTGATTTCTGATAAGCATATCAAATTGCCATTAATAATAAATACGCTGCCATCCACCTGCCTCTGCAATGGGTCTATCTTATTTTATTCTTTATCTGCAATTTTTATCCTTAGGTATCGTTGGATCTATCACAGCATTATGAGAAGAAAATCAATTTAAAATCCTCATGGACTTAACTACATTCTAAGAGCTAATAAGAGATAATACTCTTGCTCATAATTCTGCCTTTTAGGATCAAGCAAGGTGGTGGTTAGGTGGTGCAGGGGATAGAGTGTCTGTCCTGAAAGCAGAAAGACCTGAGTTTAAATGTGGCCTGAGACACTTATTAACTGGGTGACTTTGATTAAGTCACCTAAACCCTGATCACCTCAAATTCCTCATCTATAAAATAAGCTTAAAAAAGAAATGGGAAAGCATTCCAGTGTCTTTAACAAGAACACCATAAGTGGGGTCATGGAAAATCAGATAAATGAAACAACTCAGCAATAAAAGACTTACACAAAATATAATTTTTAAAAATTCCTCTTCCAGTTAGTAGCCCTTCAAATGGAATGGCCAGGATTTAATTCTAGTCTTTTGACTACAAATGAAAACAATCAACATTTTTATTGTTGAAGCCGAATCAGGGTTACCCAATATTTTACAGCTAGTAAGTAATTAGAGCTATATTTAAACTCAATCATCTGCAGTCATCTTGATCTATATTTTGCCACTTGTCTCAGATGGCTCTGGAGAGGAAAGTGAGGCAAGTGACCTTACCCAGGCCTCCCTCAATCAAATCCAACTCACTCGCATGCCATGGCATGGCCTTCCTGATATCACGGTCCTCTTCTAGAAGGAAGGACAAACAACAACAAACATCACCTTCAGATACTTGAAGATTTACTGACTCTCCTGTATTTCTAACCTCTCCTTTTTATGGTTTATCAACTCTATCATCACTCTTAATCATGAATACCTCCCAAGGCTTTGTTCTAGCTAGTACAATTTTCTCTCTACACTCTTTCAAAGTAACATCATCAAGTTCTCTGGGTTTAGTTATTATCACAATGATAATATGCATCATAGGTCTATTTATCCAACCCCAGCCTTTATTCCAGACTTTAATCTTGCATGATCAATTTTCTATCATATATTTCAAACTAGATCTTTCAAAGATATATCAAAGTCAAAATGGTCCAAAGAGAATCCAGTATAACTTCCCCTATTCCAACCCACCTTTCTCTGAAGTTCAACATTGGTATTGATGATATCACCATTTTTTTCTCTTTCCCAGTGATGAAAACTCAGTGTTTTTCTTGTTTCCTCTGTCTTCCTTATCCCATGTAACTGATCAGTTTCCAAATCTTGCAGTTTCAATTTCTACATCAACATTCAGCTACTCATCGCATTTCATCTAAATGACTACAACAGACTCCTAATTTATCTTCCAGATTCAAGTCTTTCCCTATTCTACTCCATCCTCTGTATTCCTGCCAAACCAATTTTTCTGCCTAAGCTCAGATGTGACCATGTCACTCCCCATTCAAAAACATCAGTAGCTTGCTTCTGCTTCTGAATCCGTTATAAATGTCCTTATTTATTTTTTAAAATCCTTAATAATCTGTCCCTAAACTATATTTCAAAACTCATTTTATATTACTTCCCCTATGCAGTGTTTAGTCCTGTGCCTGACTCACATTAAGTTCTAAATAAATGCCTATTTATTGACTGATTCTGTGATTCACACAAACAGTGTGTGAACAATCCATTTCCTGTACCTCAGGTCATCCCTTATTTCTGGAATGAATTCCATTGTCATAGAATTCTCATCTTTTACAGTCTTTCCTTTAAGATTTACCTTCTATCTTTCCAAATCCCTCCAAATGCAAGTGTCCTTTTTCGCAAATCACTTTTTTCAAAATAATTTCAATTCAAATTGAAAAAAAAATCAAAGTAATTTTCAAAGTAATTTGAAATTACTTGGTATTTAATCTATGAGTAGGTAGGTGGTACAGTAGAGTGCCAGAACTGGAGTTTTCCAACTCATCTTCCTGAATTCAAATGTCGCCCTACACATTGTCTAGCTGTGTGACCCCTGCACAAGTCCTTAACCCTGTTTGCCTCAATACTTCATTTATAAAACAAGTTACAGAAGGCCAAACATTCAGCATCTTTGCCAAGAAAACCTGGGGTCACAAAGAGTCAGATGGGACTGAAATAATTCAACAACTAATTTAATCTTTACATAATTTACCTATACTTACATATAGTTACTTGTTGCCTCTCCTATAAGAATTTAAGTTCCCTGAAAGTGATGACTGTTTTATTCTTGATGGATGTATTTATATCATTAGCCCCTGGCACAATGCATGGTATACAACTGTAACCTAATATATGCAAGCTAATTGATTATTTACTATTCTTCCTTCCCTGAAATTTTCTTCTTTTCAGTGTAAACATCATTAGAATCTTCAACCAATATTCACACGGCATCATATGGAGTCTCCTCAGTACTTTGATTATCTTTGCTGTCTTTTCTTCTCTTTCTATAGTTTGTCAACTGTCTCCCTAAAATGTGCTGTTGAGAACCAAACAGGAAGGTAGAGTTATTGCCTGACTAGGGCTGAGTGTGATGGGAATAGAACTCTCTCATCTTGAACACTCTCAGTAAAGGCAGCCTGTGATCACATGTGTAATGTTCTCTTTTCTCTAAATTATAATCGTTCTCTGGGAGCAGGTTTCTTGGGGAGCTTCTAGAGGCAGCTTTCCTTTCAGTTCAGTATAATAATCCCAAAATGCAGCCAGGAGTTAAAGTCCAGATCCTTTATTGTGTCCTTTAAAATCCTGAATCTTTTCCTGGGCCTAGTCAGCTTTCTTAGAGGCCTAACTCTCTTCTTGGCTCCTGAGAACTCTTGTCCGAATGTCTCCAGCCAGCACAAAAGTTGAAGTGGGAATGAATCTCCAAGAGTGCAAGATTGTGAGTTTCTGCCTTGTGACTCTCCCGGAAGTCAATCCTAGTTCTGAATCTCCTGGAAGTCCATGAGCAGGCTTTTCCTTCCAACTTGTGGATCTGCTGGACTTTCGAATCTCCCCACTGAATCCTGGCTCTGAATCTTCTCTCAGAGAGTGGGCCTGATCTTTTATATGTTCTCTAAAGGTATGAAGTCTAATGTGTGAACCAATGAGAGAACTCCTTTAAAAGTGTGAACTAAATACATAAGTACCTTGTAAGAATCCTAACAACGTGAAAATTTTTTATTAGCAACAATTCATCAAGTTTACAGACTCCAAATACCCCCAGATATTTTTACATCTTCTACTGCCTTACCATGTCTTCTTTGCCCATTCTACAAGTCTAAAGCTATTTTTTTTTAAATGAAGGAACAAGTGGATAAAGTGTCTAGCCTGAAGACAGGAAGACTGGAATTCAAATCTGATTTTGAATATTTCCTAACGGGGCGAGTCATTTAACTTTATTATTGACTGACTGTCATTCAGACAAACTGCTTTTTTTTTTTTTTCTGCTACTCACACATCTTGTTCCATTTCCTGTATCCCTGCATTGGGGATCCCTCATCTATAAAATGAGATGAAGAAGGAAATCACAAACCTCTCTGGAATCTTTGCCAAGAAAACCTCAAATGGGATCACAAAGAGTTGGACGCATTTCAGTTGTTAGATTTAGCTGTTAAAATGCATGCCATCTATCCGTTGGATAAGAAAGTCATTGATGACTTCATTCAAGGAATTTTTTTTTTTTAAAGTAGAACAGAATGGGATTGTAAGAGGGCCGCATTCCTCTGAAATAGGCCTCTTTCCAGAGTTGCCATATGCTTATTTGTCATTCTTGGGTCAGGTTATCCAACCTCGGTGAATGGCTGTAATGCTCCAGGCCACACGCCTCTGCGCTTTGTGAAATCAAAGTGAATCACTCTGACCAAGGCGCTGATGAAACTTGGGATTGATATTGTTATCTAGGGATTCTTTCCAAAAGGCTAATGAGGTCACTGTGGCAAAGCCTGTCGTTACTCTAAGTTCTCACCAACCATCCCTAGAATTCATCGTAGAACTTGGACAGCCCCTGCTGCAGCCAAAGCTGGACCCTTGTCCCACATGGGAATTAATCCAGAACTCGTCCTCGGTCCCACATCACTTTCCTTCTCATTTGTTATTGTTGGAAGAGAGCTATTAGTTCAACAATCACCTTGCTTTCTACCCGGTCACTGTGGTCACAAGCGGCAGTGTTTCAAACCATTGATTTCCAGTGACATGGGGATGTAGGATCAGCATGGGAAAAGTGACGGGAAAGGAAGGAAGGGGTCACAAGTTCCCGGATGAGTTGGAAGGAGCTCCAGATTTCCATAGAGTTAATGTTTGCCAGAACTGGAAGCATCTTTGGAAATTCTTTGTCCATCCGCCTTGCTTGTTAGGTCAAGAACCTGAAGATCAGAGGTTAAAAAATGTGTCCTATTTAAAGGTAGATCTAGGCTGGGCCCCCAGCTCCTTCAGCTCCAGTATCTCATCCATTAGCGGCAGCTTCTATCCATAGCGGAGAAAATGAGAGTTTAGGAATAGGATTTTGTATTCATTCGTTTCCCTTTTCTCTCTTCTTCTTAAGCGATAAAATTCTTTCTGTTCACTTATATATTTAGTAAATATGAACTCAGATTACTATAGGCCGCCACATCACGTGTCCCTGAACCTCCACTTCTTTGTCCGTTAAGTGCAGATCACTGCCTAGGAGTCCGTAACATTTATGAAACACCTCTAAGCGTTAGTGTTAGAGTCACCTAAGGCGGCGCAGATGAAGTGCCTGAGGGGCTAATCAAACTGTCTCCTATGACTTTTGGGTTTAATTTTTCACCAGAATAGTGTCTTTTTTTTGTCTCTGTCTCTGTCTCCCTTTTTCTCTGTTTCCCTCTGTCTGTCCGTGTCTCTCTCCCTTTCTCTCTTCCTCTCCGCCCCTCCCTCTTTCTCTCTCTCTGTCTCTATATCTGTCTCTCAGTCTCTTTGTCTCTCAGTCTCTCCGTCTCTGTCTCTGCCTGTCTATCTCTCTGTCTCTCAGTCTCTGTCTCTCTCCGTCTCTCTCTCTGTCTCTCTCTTTGTCTGTCTCTGTCTCTCAGTCTCTCTCTGTCTCTGTCTCTCTCAGTCTCTGTCTCTCAGTCTCTGTCTCTCTCTGTATCTCTGTCTGTCTCTCTGTCTCTGTCTCTCTCAGTCTCTGTCTCTCAGTCTCTGTCTCTCTCTCTATCTCTGTCTGTCTCTCTGTCTCTCTGTCTCTGTCTCTGTCTCTGTCTCTGTCTCTGTCTCTCTCTTTCATTTTCTCAGCGCTTTTTTCTAGAAGGAGGACCGTCTGGGCTCGGCGCTTCTCGTGCAGTTTATCTTAGCCATCACTCCGCATGCCAGCAGTTGATGAAAAGGCGCAGAATATATATGTTTTTAATTCCCCCATTTTACATTTAAATTCATTAGTTTATGGGCTGCTAGGAATTGACAGCTTTACTCTCTAATCGCCTCTCACGATTTATGTTGGAGGCTGCCGTAAAATCGAACGGGGGGAGGCTCGTCGCGCAAACGCCGGCCCAAATTGCTAAATAAAAGCCGCAGCTGAAGTCGATTTGCTGTGGGTCATATAACTCGCAATAGCGCTTTTATTAAGGGAGCTTCTGGGCGCGAGCGTTCGCCGCCGCGTCTCCGCCACTTCGGGTATTAATGCGCCGCCTTTACTGCCGCCCTCCTCCCGGAGCGTCGCGGAGACCGGCAATGTACACATAAAATATGTCACCCGCTTCCGCGCTAAGTGGATTTCTGATTTATCCTTGTTAGTTTTAACACGCAGCGTGGCGGCCGTTCCCTTCTGTTCGGGAGAGAGTTTGTGCGTGCGGGGGGGGGGAGAAGCGCGCGCGGGTGTATGTGAGTGTGTGTGTGTGTGTGTGTGTGTGTGTGTGTGTGTGTGTGTGTGTGTGTGTGTGTGTGTGAGATCTACGCCGTGAAGTCTCCGAGGTTGTGTGTGTGTGTGTGTGTGAGTGTGAGTGTGATTAACATCCCAGCTACGCCGTGAAGTCTCCGAGGTTGAGGCTCTCCTTGCGATGTGTGTAGACTTGAGAAAACACAAAGTCAGGGTGGGATCCGCCAAAAAAAGCCTCGGCTGCAGCTCAGCCCCGCCCTCCCCTGAAAGCCACAGGTCACGTGGCGGGGGCTGGGGCTGCGAAGGGGACGCCTCCGCCTGAGCCAGCGCTGCCCGAAGAAGCCAGTTTGTGTCCCCAAACGCTGCGCCCTTGGAGACTGTGGCTCCGGGCCTTTGTCCGTTCCATGGACCCTGGTTTCCTGACTCCGAGGAATCTCCAAGGCTTGTCCTTGGGATATCGTTTTATCCCTCAGGGCCGCCTTTCCCAACAGCCCAGCCCGAAGCCCCTGGACCTGGTTCCCCGGCCTCTTTGGGAAGCGGGAAAACTGGCTTTGGACTTAGAGCACGTGATCCTGTTCCCGCTCTTCTAGAGTTTGGTTTACATTAAGTTGTGTCACTTTCTGGGACTCAGTTTCCACCCGTGTAGAATGAGGGGCTAAATTCGCTGATCACTGACTCTCCTCCAACTTTAAATCTTCACATGATCATCTCCCTTTTGATTTCCTTCCCCTGGAAACTCATCGTGGGGAAATCTCATTATCCCGAAATTGACATGGTCAGTCCCCTCTGCGGGACCCTCTGCGCAGACTCGGGGCTCCTGAGGAGGAAGCTCGGCGCAGGCTCTCCTTATCCCCGCCAGCGCCGGGGCTGCTTTTCTCCTCGCACTTTTCAGCTTCCTCTGTGGGCTGTCTTTATTAACTTGTAAGCTCCTTGAGGGCAGAAATTGTCTGTTTTCCCTCCCTTCCTTCCTTCTTCTCTTTTCTCCCTCCCTCCCTTCCTTCCTTCCTTCCTTCCTTCCTCCCTCCCTCCCTCCCTCCCTCTCTCCCTTCCTTCCTTCCTTCCTTCCTTCCTTCCTTCCTTCCTTCCTTCCTTCCTTCCTTCCTTCCTTCCTTCCTTCCTTCCTTCCTTCCTTCCTTCCTTCCTTCCTTCCTTCTTCTCTTTTCTCCCTCCCTTCCTTCCTTCCTTCCTTCCTTCCTCCCTCCCTCCCTCCCTCCCTCTCTCCCTTCCTTCCTTCCTTCCTTCCTTCCTTCCTTCCTTCCTTCCTTCCTTCCTTCCTTCCTTCCTTCCTTCCTTCCTTCCTTCCTTCCTTCCTTCCCTCCTTCCTTCCTTCTTCTCTTTTCTTCCTTCCTTCCTTCTTCCCTCCCTCCCTCCCTTCCTTCCTTCCTTCCTTCCTTCCTTCCTTCCTTCCTTCCTTCTTCCCTCCCTCCCTCCCTCCCTCCCTCCCTCTCTCCCTCCTTTCCTTCCTTCCTTCCTTCCTTCCTTCCTTCCTTCCTTCCTTCCTTCCTTCCTTCCTTCCTTCCTTCCTTCCTTCCTTCCTCTCCTTTCTTCCTTCCTTCTTTCTTTTCTTCCTTCCTTCCTTCCTTCCTTCCTTCCTTCCTTCCTTCCTTCCTTCTTTCTTTTCTTCCTTTCCTTCCTTCTTTCCCCCCTCCCTCCCTTCCTTTCTTCTTCCCTTCCTTCTCCCCTCTCTTCTTTATTCTTTTCTTTCTTTCCTTCTTTCTTCCTTTCCTTTCTCCCTTACTCCTTTCTTCCTTCCCTACTTTCTTTGTTTTTCTTTCCTTCTTTTCTTCCTGCCTCCATTCTTCCTTTCTCCCTTCTTCCTTTCCTTCTCTCCTCTTTCTTACCTTTCATCTTTTTTTTTTTTTTTTTTTTTTTTTTTTTTTTTTTTTAGTGTCCAGCACATAATTCTTTGAATCAAAGGCCTTGGGATTGTCACGTGATGTAATATCAGAAACTGATACAATTTTATGGATGGAAATGTACTTTGCTTTACTCAGTGCAGCTTCATTATTTTTCTCCTGATATTTCTTTTAAGAAAAAAATATATTTTGTTTCCAAATCACATTTATTTTTTAATAAACACCTATTATAAACTCATCCCTTAAAATATAACAAAGAAAAAAAGAAAAACAAATCAGCTAAACTAACCAGCACATCAACTCAGTTGCACTTAGTATTTTGTACTCATAGTCCCCCATTAAAAAAAAAAAAAAAAAAAAAAAAAAAGTTAGGGAAATAACATCTCAAGACAATGAATGTCTGAGCATCTCAGAGCCACAGTTAGAAGAGTGGGAGGAAACAAGTAGTACAGAGCATAAGAGAGAGCTGCTGAACCCTGTGATGATAAGGACAAGGGCTGCAGTTTCTAAGAAGAGGTATAATTTGAGATGAAGACCTTGACTGCTTTTTGTCATTGTTGAGTCATTTCAATCATGCCCAACCAACTCTTTGTGACTCTATTTGTAGTTTTGTTTATATTTTGCCATTTCCTTCTCTAGCTCTTTTTTTTTCTCTAGTAAATTTATTTATTTTTCAATACACATTACTTCATGAATCATATTGGGAGAGAAAAAGCAATGGGGAAGATAAAAAAAAAAGAAGAAGTCAACATAGAATGTATTGATTTACATTCAGTCTCCTTAGTCCTTTTTCTGAACACAGATTCTATTTTCTGTCCAAAACCTATTGGGATTGCTTTGGATCATACGTCTTTCATAGATGATCATTATACATTCTTGCTGTTATTGTGTACAATGTAATCCTGGTTCTGCGTGTTTCACTCAGCATCAGTTCATGTAACTCTTTCCAGGTTTTTTTTTTTTTTTAAATCAGCTTGTTCATCATATTTATAGAACAGTAATATTACATTACCCTCATATGCCACAAATTGTTCAGCCATTCTTTAATTGATGGACATCTATTCATATTCCAATTCTTTGCTAATAATTGAGCTGCTATAAATGTTTTTACACATGTGTGTCCTGTTCCCTCCTTTAGGATTTCCTTAAGTACAGACCCAATAATGACACAGCTGGGTTAAAGGATATGCGTGTAGCCCTTTGGGCATAGTTACAGATTGCTCTCCAGAATGGTTGGATCATTCTGCAACTCTACCACCAATGCCTTAGTGTCCCAGTTTTCCCACATCCCCTCCAGCATTTATCATTATATTTTCCTGTCATCTTAACCAATCTGAGAGGTGTAAGATGGTACCTCAGAGTTGTTTTAGTTAGCATTTATCTAATCAGTAATGATTTAGAGCATTTTTCCATATGAATATAGATGACTTTAATTTCATTATTTGAAAATTCTCTATTCATATCCTTTGACCACTTATCAATTGGGGAATGATTTGTATTCTTATAAATTTGGCACTGTTCTTTATGTGTTTTACAAATGAGACCTTTATCATAAACACTGGCTGTAAAGATTTTCCCCAGCTTTGTACTTTCCTTCTAATCTCATTTCTGTTGGGTTTTTTTGTGCAAAACCTTTTTAATTTAATGCAACCAAAACTGTCCAGTTTGCCTTTCATAATGTTCTCTAGTTCATTTTTGGTCATAAATTTCTGTCTTCTCCAAAGATTTGATATGTAAATTGTCCTTTGTTTTCCTAAGTTTTTTATATCATTCTTTATCCCAAAGCATGTAACCATTTTGACCTTATTTTGATGTGGGGTGTGAGATATAGTTCTATGCCAAATTTCTGATGTATTATTTTCCAGTTTTCACAGCAATTATTGTCAAATAGTGAATTCCCATTCCAGATGCTGGAATTATCAAATACTAGATTACTATAGGCCCAGCTCTTTTTTTGGATGAGAAAACTGAGCCAAATAGAGTTAAATGACTTGCCCAGGTTTATATGACTAGGAAGTGTCTGAGCTCATATTTGAATTCATGTTTTTCTTCTTAATGATAAACACACTGATCATATAGCTGAGGTCAGATGGCCACCACTCGGCTATGATGTTCCTTGTTTTATTTTGCCGAGGTTAGAATAGTTGAGATCCTTCCAGCTCTGAAATTCTATCATTTTTGCATGTTTTTTTTTTTTTTTAAATCTCATAGCCCTCATTATTTGTTGAATGAATGAATAAATCTGTGTTGGTGACTAAAGACCTAATTTTGGTTTTAAGAATGTAGATTTAGGTTCAGATGAAACCTTTCTAAAGATTTTCTATTGACAGTGATCAATAATGCACTGACTGGTCTTTAGAAATGTGAAAAAGAGAATGTCATATTCAGAAAAAATCCCCATGCTCTAGGAGAGGAATTGATACCTTAAGAGAAACTGAGACAATGTTATTGCTGAGTTCATCATAGCAAACAGCAGAGCAAGAGTAATATAGGACTTCTCCCTTAAACTTTTTTGAAAAGAAAATACATAATTATACAGATTATTATACTTTAACCTCATCCTACAGCAAGCATTCATCTTCCTGAATGTAAAAGAACAATTGCATCATACATCTGGCAAGGAGTTATAAAATAGGATGATTTAACAATTATTTTATTGTAACATTAGATCTCAATGGATGTGAGGATTACATGTTCTTTTCTTCCTTGCCCTTTGTAATTTTAGCTTCTTAGACCTGTTCTTACATCTTTAGAGTCACCATGTTCATTTTCTTAGGGAAGATTTAAGTGAGTCATAAGTTCAAGCTTTAAAAAATTATAAGATCATTAATAAAATTAAATTGTACATTAAAAAAATTTAGCTTTCTACATTTGCATGGCAATGTCAAAGTATAACAGAATTTCTCGATGTATAATCTGCTCTCCAAAGATGGCATGTCCACAGATGATAGGGACAAACTCATTTATTTTTTTTTAAATTAAATGAAATTCCAGGTCTTTATTATGTACAGATCAACAGATCATCTTTCAAAGTTATGCTTCTTATCAAGCTTTCTTGATTGCCTTCCTTCTGGACCAAACTAATTTATTACAAGGGAACCAGGAAAACAAAATAGCACCAGCAAAATAGAATATATATACATATATATATATATATATATATATATATATATATATATATTTTTTTTTTTTTTTTTTTTTTTCTCCCAGCTCCACTAAAACACAATGAGGGTGGGAAGATCTAGAGAACAAGAAAGGAGGCAAGCCTCTCACTATTCTGGGCATACAAAGGGAAAACACAATATCACTCATGCCCTTCCTCCCAATGCTTCCATTCTATTTGCCTGATGTCAGTGATTGCACTAGAGATAGTCTGGTTGTTTTCACTCTATGATGTGTTCGCCAGTGTCTACTAGTAGCCAACACCTTGTCTCTTAACCCCAGCTCCAATTGTCCCATTCCAGTGTGCCAAACTTCTTGGAGATATCAATTTGAATTTCTTCTTGACCAAACTCCATTGATTCCCTTCCACGTGAGATCTATTGAATTTATTCCTTGACTTCTGTGAGTAAAGTCACAGTAATAATTCATATTTGTAGTACCCTAAAGTTTTCAGAACACAATTCTCATAATAATGTTATATAGCACTCTCCATTTGATAACAAGGGAACTAAGAATCTGACAGAAGATATTTACTCAGGATTACTAAAATACTTTATTTCAAGGTAGTAAAATCTGAAGCAAACATCAAAGCTAAGTTTCTTTAATCAAGGACCTCCTCTGAACTCCCAGAGACTTATGTAGCCTTATCCTGACTCAGACATTTTTCAGCGTACTACTATTGTTCCACAATCCAAACTAGAATTTCACATACCATGGAGGAATAGGGATGGAGCTGAGTCAATCAGCTCACTTCAGGCTTGAGATAACTGTTTCAAATTAAAATACCAATACCTGTGGAAAGAGCATGTTAATCTATGTCTTAAATGATCTATTGTTTCTCTCAATACTTCCAAAACTAAAACACCCTTCTCTGGTCTTCACTTCCTTATATGTATTATCTTTTCCTATCGGAATGTAAGGTCCATGAGTATTAGAAAAATTCCCATCTTCAATTTCATTCCCAGCTCTTACCATGAGCCTTACCACGCAGTAAAAGCTTAATAATTGTTTTTATTCATTGATTAATTCATCTGCTATCTACTATAACACAAGGCATACTTTTTACTGGAAAGCATTTTTTTAGATCATCTTGTACAATTCTAGTGTTTCATAGAGGAGAAACCTGATGATCAATAAAGTTAATGCTAAAAATAATAAGCAATTAATAAAGATTATCTCATTTTACCCTCACAACATCCATGAGAGATGTGTTATTATTGTCCCCATTTTATAGAAGAGAAAACTGAGGCTGAAAGACTTGCCCTAAATCATACCTTTATAAAGGGACTGTGGGAGAATCTGATTCAGATCTTCCAGATGCCAGATTCAGCACTCAATCTACTCTGCCTTCACACTGCTTATTGGAAGAAGTCAAGCCAAACTAGATTTATTTTCATTTTTGATAGACAGGGTTACTATCCTGGTATATCAAAGGAATATCATAAATATAGCTTATCTAGATGTTTGCAAGTCATCCCATAAAGTATTTCAAGCAAGTCATAAAAAAGACGAAAAGGTGTGATCTAGACAATAGTACAATTAGAAGAACTTGGAAATAGCTGAATTGACAGATTTAAAGAACTATTGTCAATGGTTCTATGTTAGATTAGAAAATGGTCTTTGGTGGTGAACTTCAAGGCTCTGCCCTAGACCAAATTATATTTGAAAATTTTATTAATAACTAAGATACTGGCATAAATGGCATGGTCATTTGAAAACAACACAAAGCTTGACAGGACATGCATGGAATGTCAGAGACAGGACCTCAAAAGATCTTGACAAGCTGTGATTTAGAATTTAGTTAAATTTAATAATTAGAATTCTTAAAGGCCTTAAGTCAATGCCTTTTATAGATTGGTTGAAAGACATAGGGATTTTTACTTTGGAGAAGAGAGGTTGGGGTTGAGGGACAAGGTATTAGACATAAGTTTTTTTTTGTTTTGTTTTGTTTTGTTTTTCCCAAGAATTTGATGGGGAATCATGTCGTGGATTAGAATTAGTTTTCTAGCCTCATAGAATCAGGGAAGAATCAGGGACAATGTATAAAAAATATTTTTCTAACCCCTGGAACTATCCATTATGGGCATGAATGGCTTTAGGAGATAGGAATTTCCTCTTTGTTGGAGACCTTCCAGAAAAGGCTGAATGGCTACTTGTCAGATATTTTGCAGAAGAGGTTGTTTATTGGCTTTGAGTTGAACTAAATACCTCCTAAGATCTCTTCCAACCATAGAATTCTGTGATCCTGTGATAAAACAAGTGTCGAGTCATTATGGTCTAGGAAAAAATAGAAATTCCTCTGCTTTTTAAAGTGTTACCAGGCATCTGAAGGCTATGGAATATTAATGCTCTGTAAGAAATGACCAGGAGGATGAATTCAGAAAAACCTGGAGAGACTTACATGAACTGATGCTGAATGAAATGAGCAAGACCAGGAGATCATTATATACTTCAACAACAATACTATATGAGGATGTATTCTGATGAAAGTGTGATATCTTCAACATAGAGAAGATCCAACTCACTTCCAGCTGATCAATGATGGACAGAAACAGCTACACCCAGAGAAGGAACACTGGGAAGCGAATGTAAATTGTTAGCACTACTGTCCTTCTACCCAGGTTACTTATACCTTCGGAATCCGATACTTAACATGCAACAAGAAAATGGTATTTACACACATACATTGTATCTGGGTTATACTGTAACACATGAAAAATGTATGGGATTGCTTGTCATCTAGGGGAGGGAGTAGAGGGAGGGAGGGGAAAATCTGGAAAAAATGAATACAAGGGATAATGTTATAAAAAAATTACTCATGCATATATACTGTCAAAAATGTATAATTATAAAATTAATAAAAAAAAATAAAGTGTTACCAGGGATGCTGCTAAAGGAAAATTTCAAAGCTATATGTTTGGTTAAGTATTCTCTTTATGGATCAGGATGGACCACATTCAGGTAAGTCAAACAACAGTTTCCTAAGTAGAAAGGGATTTTCTTAATACAGGGAGATGAAAGAGAAAATCCTGTAAGTCTCAGATTATGGATTTATCTCTGGAAGGGACTGCAGAGACGATGCCTATTTTAGATGGGGAAAATATGTCCAAGAGAGAATTTGCCCAAGATCACACAGATAGTAAGCTTCAGTGAGTTTTTGAATCTGGATTTTCTGATTCCAGAGCCATTCCTTTCTTATTTTACCACATTAGATTGTGAAGTATATGTCATGTCTTAAAGTGAACTGATTCTATACTTCCGTGAAGCTTTCCCTCTTCACTTCCCCATTTTTTTGGATATCATGAGCATTCTTTAAGCACACTAAAAAGAGCTGTTTTTGCATGGATTGCTCCCTGAGAGATGTTCAGGGCAAGTTTAGGTTTAGGGCAGGACTTGATAATAATATATTGTAGAGAGAAGAGAACATGACATAAGGGAGACAGTTAAGAATCTGACTTCAGAGCTTGGGATCTTTGAGATAAAATTCTTGCCTGTGACACATAATGGCTTGGTGTCCCTGGGAAAAACGTACTTAATTTTCTAGTGTCCAAGATAGCATTAAAACTCTCTCTGAAGTTATCAAGGTGTATAAATTGCAGAACAGGTTTCTGATCTGCATTGCATAAGCATTACTCACTGGCATATCTCCCTACCAATGAATTCTTTAAAAAAAAAAAAAAAAACTTCAAAAAATTAAATGGATTTTATTGGGAAATGAATTTGGTTAAATCAACTTCTTGCTGGGTGTGGACGATTTCAATTTGTTCACATCAACAAACATAAATTAAGTACAGTTTATATAAGAGGCTCCCCATTAGGTGATAAAGATATAACAATACATAGTAAATGGCCTCTGAAATAGCTGACTGTGGAGTAGGGGAAGGGCAGGAGATAAATATGAACTTTTAGCAACAGAGAGACCTAGACAAAGTGAAAAAAGAAAGTCTCAAAAGGGGGAGTCTTTCACCTGTGGCAGTCTGGGGAAAAGTGTTTGGAGCTATTACAACACAGCTACTTAATAAGGGACTAGGCAGTGGCAGACTGGAGCTGTCCATTTCTAAAATGCTTGCAGAGGGGCAAAGAGGATGGGTCACACAACACAAACATTGGCTTAAAAGGATAGAGGGACATTTTCTGTATTGAATCACCTGAAAGCTTGATTCCAGGTGGATATCGTAGGATTCCTGGTTTTGCTGAAATCTGGCCCAATCCAAACTCTGGTTTTTGATTGCCCCTTAGATGTTGCTGCTAGATCATTTCTGCCTTTTTTCTTCCATTCCTTGGGCATGCCCCATGCTTTCCTATCTCAGAACATGGATTATATTCTATTCTGTTTCACAATATAAGGTCAACCTTGTTTGCTAAGACCCACAGCTTATTTTTCACCCTTTATGATCTTTACAGGTATAAACTCTCCAGTTCAACCCTATGGTTTGCCCATGAGATCTCAGCCTGCACAATGAAAGAATTGAAGGTACAGTCCCTAGCTAGTTCTTCCTCTGACTTGACCAATGGAAGAAGGGAGAGACCAAGTAAAGTAGCACCAATGATCAATCAGACCTATTTTCCTTTACCTGGAGGAGAAAGTTAGCATAAACAACTAGAAATTGCAATTCTGTGTTCCATAGATTAAGGGAAATGATATACTGAGGGGATCTCCCAAGGAGAAGTACCAGGAAGGCAGAGGAATTGATAAGCATGTCCTAGGATGATCAGTTGAATGAAGTGGAAAAGATTATACTAAGAGAAGAGAAAAATTGAAAGATGAGGTGACAATCAAAATAAAACAAAACAAAAAACTGGCTTCCATATTTGAAGGACTATCATGAGAAGAAAGATTAGACTTGTTCTTTTTGACATCAGAGGGTAGAATGAGAAACAAAAGGCAGAAGTTGCAAAGATAAATTAGTCTTGATGTCAGAAAGAACTTCCTAACAATTAGTGCTGGAATGAGATACCTTTAATGGTGCAGATTTTCCCATGCGTGGAAGTCTTCAGAGAAGCTGGATAACCACTATTCAGTTAGGATATTAGGGATTCTCTTTTTTTATGAGTTGAATTTTAAGGTTTCTGGGAACTCTTCAATTCTGTGATTCTGTAAGGCAGATTTCAGCTCTACAGGGAGGGGGAAAACATTGTAGGAAAATATATAAAGAATCATCTGAAAATGAATGAAATGATTTGCCTCATGGAACAGAGTCACACAAAATGTATTCCAGCAGAGAAAGTAGAGTTACTTGATGGAGTAATTGTAGGCCAAATTCATTCTTTGAGGTAGGACCAAACTGCCTTGCCTTTGAGCTTCATTCCAAATCTGTAATACAATTCTATCACGAGTCATTCTTTGTGTTTGAGGAGCTTGAGCCTAAGATTGTCTACTCCAAAGCCTCATGAGATGATTTCAAGAAGACAGCAGTCAGTTCCCTGGTCTGGCTTTATCTTCAGAGCTTTCTGCACAGAGACTTGTACAAACAAACTTGTGCAACAAAGACTCAGCAAAATGTCGAAGCTCTGTTCTCATTGCATGTGCTTCTTCTAGCTGCTCAAATGGATGTCATGATTTTAATAGGATTTCAACCTATATCAGTCTATGTGACTAGCTATCTGGTCTGATAGGACCTTGTCTCTTGGAACCAGAGTGCTTTATCCCAGTTGAAAAGAACAGAATAAAATGTGGTTTATTGTTTTTTCCCCAAACATGATTTGAAAACCTTACTCTAAAGCATGCCCTGCCTATAATAGAGTTACTTAATTAGTTCAGTCAAGTATTAGGTTTCCTCATTTTGATACTCTAGTCTCCAAGCTCATTGGGGGTTTACCTTGTTTGAGGGAGTAAACCTAAGGTGGATTACAATTATCAATATATTTTTTAACATTTAAAAAAATTCTGATTATAAAGGAATATTAACTTTTAAACTATATATTTTTTATGAATTATGTTGAGAGAGAAACATCAGAAGAAAAGGAAAAAAAACCACAGGAAAAAAGTGGACATAGCATGTATTGATTTACATTCAATCTCCATATTTCTCTTTCTGGACGCAAATGGAATTTTCTATCCAAAGTTCATCAGGATTGCCTCCGATCACTGAATCACTGAGAGGAACCAAGTCTTTCAAAGTTGATCATCGCCCAATCCTGCTGTCATTGTACACAATATATTTCTGGTTCTGTTTGTCTTGATCTATTTTGAACAGAACTCTGACAATAGTTTAAAGGTGATTGTCACAGGTACTTTCTACACAAACAGAAAACTCCCACAGTTTGTGCTTAATAATAAATCAGATTTTAACTTGCTTCTTTGTTTGTTTGTTCATTAATATAAGATAATTATACAAGGCAGGTATGAAATCATATTTGTAGTTCATTAGTACAGCATTGATTCCACTTTATTTGTCACAGTTATTAATGCTTCAATTAGTAAATTCTTCCCCAGTCTTATATAGGTAAAGACGGGATTTGACTCCTAAGTGTCTTTTCTGCTCTAAGATGTTATTATTCTTTGCCCTTGAAAGGTAATGATGGAAAAAATCTGGACATAAATGGAGGCAGAACACTTTCATATGCCCCGAGTACATTTATAGCAATTAGTAATTCCTCTGAGCTTCAGTTTTTTTACTTATACAATGGGGATTATAATGTGTATTACCATTCTAGAAGGCTTTGATGAGAAAATATATTTTTAAAAATATGCTATATAGTATTCAAAGAATTATAGATTTAGTTCTGATAAGGACTCCAGAAGCCATTGAGTCCCTATTTTACCAATGAGGAAACTAAAGCAAGAGTACATGATTTGCTTGGTATCTGATACGTATATGAGGTAAAATGTGAACCCAGATTTTTCTGATTGTAATACAAATCACCCTACAAATTCAGAAATCACCTTAGATCAATGGGGACACAATTAACCACTCCACAGATATCATTGTATTGATGAGAGGATCAGATAAAATAAAGTACATAGAAAGTATGCATTGTCCCACTATGACATAATGCTGTTATGACATTACTATCTTTTTTTTTTTTCCTTCTGTTACCTCAATAATAGTACAACAGAGGACAAGTTTAGTGAGAAATGCTATGGTGTGTGCATGAGAAGAGGGAACAGCTGATACTGTCACCATAGAAACCCTTCACTTGTGTCCCACAGTCCCATAGTTCACGTTTGCCAAACAAGTTCTTTGTTGGCTTTTAGAACTTGGAGTCAGAATCCAGATTGGAAGAAGACTGAGTTATGTGAAAGTAGGTGAGATTCAAAGTAGACACAAGAAATAACTTCCCCCATAAAAGCCCTGTTAAACTTACAAAAACAGAAATATGACTTTTAAAGCAATTTAAATATGAAAACAAAATTATTTTTGAATGTAGTACTACATTTTTAAACATGACTCATGATGATAATCACTATCATCATAAGTAGGTGGACCAGATTTCTGAGGACGATTCCCAGATCCACAGTGTCATTCCTGACCTTTATTTTCCAGAGTTACAAAATCTCAGAGTTAGAAAGAACATCTAATTAAACCTCAATCTGAATATTGATTCATTCTATGACATTCACAAGAGTGGCCATCCAGTCTTTGAAGAACACTCTGTCTCTATCTCTTTATATCTGTCTCTATCTTTTGAAAAGACTCATTACTACCTTTCACTTTTGAGTAACTTTAATGTTAAGAAATATTTTTCGGGGCAGCTAGGTGCCACAGTGGATAGAGCACTAGCCCTGAAATCAGGAAGACCTGAGTTCAAATCTGACCTCAGACACTTAGCACTTCCGAGCTGTGTGACTCTGGGAAAGTCACTTAACCCCAATTGCCTAATATATATATATATATTTTTTTTTTCTCCTATGTCATAGCTTCTACTCAATGCTCCCATTTGTGCCTTCTAAGCTTTTTCTACATTAACAACCTTCAAATATCCCCAAAACAACTACCACAACCCTACTGATTCCCAATAGAAGCCTCTCTTTTTTAGTCTTCACACTTACAGTTCTTTCATTAATCCTCAAATGATCCCTCAACCCATAATTCTGCACTCTTTCCTTTGGGTGTTCTCCAAATGGTCCATGTTCTGAAATTCTACCCAAACACAGTCCTCCAGAACTGGTCTGAAAGGGAAGGTTGGAGCACTTTCATTGTGCTTCTCTGGACAGTAACTCTTCTATCGTGTAGACTCAGACATTGTTATTTTTCAGATCTGATTAGAGATATAAAGTTAAAATGGGGCTAAAAGGGTCCTAGAGATTATCCAGTCCAACCCTGTCATTTTATGTTTAAAGAAACAGAGTCAGAGAGAAGATAGGTTGGTTAGTCTGAAGTCCTGCAGTAATAAGTAGCAGAGATGGGATTTGAACCTATGGCTTTTGAATCCAGATTTAATACATCTTTGTATTCTGCACTACTACTGCTACTTCAAATTGACCAAGATTAGGCTTACAATCCGTTTATAACGTCAAATCTTTTGTACACGATCTCTTGTCTAGCCATGCCTCCCTTGTCTTAACACTTGCCATTAGCTCCTTTGCCAGTAGGGATGGTTTAGTTCTTCATACTTGTAGCCTCAGTTCTTGGTCCAGTGACTGGAACATAGTAAGTACTTAATAAATATCTATCAATTGACTGTTTATAGTTAATGCTTTCAACCTGACCAAACGCCTTTATATTTATGTCTTTTAAATGTCCTCTTATTAAAATTTGGCCCATCTTTTGGCCAGTTGAGATTCTTTTGAAATCTGTCATCTGTGTTAGAAATCCTTTGTATATTTGTCATCAGAAAATTTGATAACAATACCATCGTTTTCTACATCCAAATCACTTAAAGATAGTTTTAATAGCACCAGTAAGGCCAAGAATGGATTAAACTATTGGTGACTACCCTTAGAATCTCATCATTCAAAATTCTTAACAAAATATCTCTATTGAAAAGTATTCAATGATATACTTCACATTGAGTCAAACATGAAGTCTCCTACTCAAAGATGCATCCATGCTGAGGATATCGTTTCCTTTGATTGGTCCCCAATGATTAGAGCTGCTTTCTGCTGATTGGTTGACCAAAGCCTAAGAAGACTTCTTAGAATAATCTCTCTTTTAGTGAGTTGTCACAGATTCAAGGTGAAACAACTCCCTTCACATCTATTTGGGTTTTTCTTAAGCACTTTTTCTCCTTTTGATACATCAATAAAGAAATCTGGGTAGGGAAACTCCTTCTTTCTATATCACTTTCTCTATACTTAGGACTTGCAAAATTGTCTGCAGGGTGAGTAATACCCAGGGTCAAATAGTCAGTCTATATCAGAGTCAGAAATTGAATGCAAGGTTTCCTATTTCTGAAGTCAGCCCTCATGAGAAAATAAGGACATAGAATTTTAGAATCAAAGTTTGAAGGAATCTGATTCTTAAAGGCAACTGATCCCAATTCCCTCTTTTACAGATGAGAAAACTGAGGAAGACAGAATTTAAGTATAGGATCATGTAGTTAGTTTGATGTAGGACTGCCGTTCAGGGCTTCTCGATTCCAAGTTCAACACCCTATTCACTTCACTATGCTGACTGTATATTGTACATTTCCTTGTTTCTGCTCACTTTACATCAGTTAGTAAAATGTTCCCAAATTTCTCTGAATTTTTCATATTCTTAGGATAATAGGACCATAAAATCGAGCTCAGAAGTTATTTATTTCAACATTCTCATATTAGAAATGAGAGATTTGAGGACCAGAAAGCTTAATTGCTTAGCAAATCTCCCATAGCTAATAAGTGACAGAGCCAGGTCCTCCTATTCCATGTTCAGTGCACAGCTTCCAAATCATTATTTGTTACTCTTCAGTAATATTCCATTATACCTGCATACCTCAATTTGTTAAATCAGCCTTCAAAGAATAAGAATCCATTTTGTTTCCATTTTTAATACCAGAAGAGACCCAATATAGCATTTTCTAACAAATTTCTTCTCTGCTACCTGATTATTTCTACTTTAAAACAAACTTTACATTTTTTTCTTATTGCCTATATTTCCCTAGAACCTCCACCTACTTCTAGAGAACCATCTTTTATAACAAAGAATTTTTAAGATAGAAAAAAAATCAGTTCAGCAATACAAAACAACACAACAAAGAATTCTGATATTATAGCCACTATTCCACACCAATAGTTTCCCATTTCTACAAATATGTCCACCTTTCTTAATCCTATTTCCATTTCAAGAATCAATGATAGCACCATATGCTCCATAAAATCATTCTTGAACAATTCCCATGGAATTATTTTAGCATTCTCCTTCCTCTTCCTCATAAGAAATCATTACCAGTTTAATTCATTTGGCAATTAATTAAATACGACATGGTGGAATTTTTTCAATTGTTGTGATTTTTAAAAATTATGTATTTATTATTTTAACTATTCATGTAGTCATGTTTGTCTAGTAAACTCAATTTTAAGTTTTTGGATGCTGAGGATGTGGCTTGTAGCTCTTTGATAATAGAGTTCTACATAGCATGTCATACAGCATGGATATTCAATAAAATGTGATAAGTGAAGTCTGGAAGTGATCACTGGCTCCTCTGGTACTGATGTGGACCATTAAGAACTGAGTGATGATATGAAACAGCTGACTCTCATCAACAATCAACAAATAAGGATATTCTTCCTGTGTTTACACTTCTGTTTGCTTAATCATTTGCTCGTTTTACTGTCTTCATTAGGGGCTGCAAATACATTAAAACAGGTGTTTAAATAAAAAAAAAAAATCCATCACATATCCCCCAAGAGTAATTAGCCTGGGAACTTCAAAGTAAACTAACACATCTCACCATTTTATTAGACTCAATAAAATTATTTAATGAGTAAAACCATTTGATTGACAGACTGAGAATAAAAATATCTATTAAGGCTATATATGCATACCTGCATATACATATATGCATATACATATATACATACATATATCTGTATACATTTTTTATGTATGTATATATACCAGTAAGGACCATGTGACATAGTCCAGCTCTGGGATCTAGAGCCCGGAAGACCTAAATTCAAATGTTCAAATCCAGTTTCAGACATTTACTAGCTGTGTGATCCTTGGCAAATCACTTAACCCTGTTTGCCTCAGTTTACTCACCTGCAAAATGATCTGGAGAAGAAAATGACAAACACCCCAGTATCTTTGCCAGCCCTACCTGTGGTCACAAAGAGTCACACATGATTGAACTGATTCAACAAAAAATGTAATCTATTTATAATTTTATATACTTATATATGGGTGTTTGTTGCCTCTCTTGGCAGAGGTTGCATACTGTCTATAGTTATTTCTGAGTCATAGTTCAAGAGCAAAGAAGAGCACTTTAGGTCAAGAGGGAGTGGAAGTCCCAAGAGGCAGTATCAATTCCTGGCCCAAGGAATCAGGAACCCTTCTTGAGTAGAGCAGAGAGAAGTGTGATCACTTCAGATCACACTACCTTGGAAGCATTGAAAACTCCCAACCCTCCAGAATTAGCTTTGAAAACAAGAACTGTGGGAAGTTGTAAAAACTTGAGATTGAGCTCCTCAACTCCTTCCTAACCCCCAAGCCCATGCTGGGAACTTTATCATAAAGTTCCAAATAAAGAAATAGGATGGGGGGAGGCGGAGCCAAGATGGCGGAGAAGAAACACACGACTCAGTGAACGTCCTCACTCCCTCACAACCAATTAGATAAATTAAGTCTCAAAATTAGCTCAGGACTGATAGATACCACAAGGACTGGAAGCACGACTTACCAGCTGAAGAGAATCTGGAGTTTCAACAGGAAAGGTCAGTTCTCAGGGGAGGAATAAGAAAGACCAGCACAGACGGTGGGGTAGGGGCACACTGCGCCCATTGCGCTGGGAGGGGCTCTGGGATCAGAGAAGGCACTGAGGTAAAGGAATCTGGCACAGGCTGTTAGCTCTTCTCTGCTAATTATTTAGCAGTTCAGAAGAGAAAGCCAAAATATTTTAAAACTCAGATTAGATTTCCGCTCCCCCCCCCCCCCACCCTGGGGGTGACTCGGCAGACTCCGCACCAGGGGGTGTGGCCTCAGCTACCTCCTGAGAATAGTTAAGAGACTGACAAGTGGGTGGATACGGCCCAAGGCAACACACACTGCCTAGCTTAGCTGGAGGGAGTGGAACTCAGCTCCAGGAAGTCCCAGAGAAGCGGAACCTTTGAACTAGGGACCGCGGTTTCTGGCAGACACTTCCAGTTTGAGCGCAGGGGCTTCTCACGTCACCTGCTGCAGACATCCACTCCCCACCCGGACACATAGGCTGAGCTTCTTGCTGTCTTCACTATTCTACGCCCTCAAAGCACAGCAGTGCTAATCACCTCTGAGGCACTTCCAGGGAGGGGGTGGGGAACTCTCTCCCAGAGCTCTCTCTTAGCGCGGGCGCAGGGGCCGCTGCATCCATCCGGTCTGGGAGGAAGCTGGTAAAGAAGTAAATAATTTCCTACCCCAGGGACAGACCCCAAAACATTTTTTAAGTATGAGCAAAAAAGCTAGAAAAACTATAGATTCCTTCTATACAGAGAAAGAGCGGGTATCCAACCCCGAGGAAGTTAACAGCAAAGATTCAGAAGATAACAACCTAAAGGGGAACGATTCCTGCCCCCCATCACATAACTCTCTCCTAGAAGAAGCTCTTAAGAAATTGAGGGAGATCGAAGAAAAATGGGGCAAGGAAAGGGAAGTTATGATAGAGAATAACAACGTCCTGAAATTGGAGTTGGAAAAAATAAAGAATTCACAGGAGATGCAGGGAAACAAAATTAGTGAATTAGAAAAGGTTAAAAAAACACAGGAAAGTAGGATTTCTGAATTGGAAAAGATAAAAAAGTCTCAAGAAAATAGAATTTCTGAATTGGAAAAAGAAAATAATTCTCAAAAAAAAAAATTAGGGAAATGGAAAAAAATTCAATAGAGCAAAACAATTCATTTAAAAACGAAATTGGGCATTTACAAAAAGAACTAAAAACTGTGAAAGAAGAAAATAACTCCTTAAAAGTCAGGATGGAACAAATAGAAATGAATGATTCACAGAGAACCCAAGAATCAGTCAAACAAAACAAAAAAAATGAGAAGCTGGAGAACAACGTCAAATACTTACTGGGAAAATCTATAGACCTGGAAAATAGATCTAGGAGAGATAATCTGCGGATTATTGGACTTCCAGAAAACTATGACCAAAAAAAGAGCCTAGATTCTATTTTACAGGAAATTATCAAAGAGAACTGTCCAGAGATAATAGAAACAGAAGGGAAAGTAGATGTGGAAAGAATTCATCGAACTCCTTCTGAAATAGACCCTAAAAAAAGAACACCACGGAATATTGTGGCTAAGCCGCAGAATTACCACACAAAGGAGAAAATCCTGCAAGCAGCTAGAAAAAAACAATTTAAATACCAAGGTGCCACAATAAGGGTCACCCAAGATCTGGCTGCCTCCACATTAAAAGATAGAAGGGCCTGGAACCTGATATTCCGTAAGGCAAAAGATCAAGGACTGCAACCAAGAATGAACTACCCAGCTAAGTTTAGCATCTTTTTCCACGGAAGAAGATGGTCATTCAATGAAACAGAGGAATTCTATATGTTTCTAAGAAAAAAACCAGACTTAAACAAAAAATTTGATCTACATCCACAAGACTGAAGAGAAACAGAAAAAGGTACACAGAACCCTTGAGAACTGTAACTCTGTTGTGGGTATATAAAAAATACTCAAGGATAATTTGATTTTACTGATATAAAAGAAAAAAAGGGGGGTGTAGTAAAGGGAAGGAGGTCGGTTCAGAAAAAGGGGAAGGAGTGATAAAAAGAGGGAAACTACATCCCAGGAAGAGACATAGAAAATACACCATATCTGAGGGAACTTAGTGAGGGGGAGAATCATTGTGTGAATCTTACTCTCATCAGAAGAGGCTCAAAGAGTAAATAATTAACATATTTGTTTTTCAGAGAATTTTCTCTCACCTCATTAAAAGGGGGGAGAGGAAAAGGGAAAAGGAAAAGGGGAATAAGTGAAGGGACTTGGAGGGAGGGGGGAGGGATCCTAAAAAAAAAAAAAAAAAAAAAGAGGGAGGGTTGCGCGTCACAAGGGGGGTCTGTAAATTAAATATCGGGGAGGGGGATCAGGGGGGTCAAGGGAAAAAAGCATAATCTGGGGATAATACGATGGCAGGAAATACAGAATTAGTAATTTTAACTGTAAATGTAAATGGGATGAACGATCCCATCAAACGGAGACGGATAGTAGATTGGATCAAAAAGCAGAACCCTACAATATGTTGCCTACAGGAAACACACTTAAAGCAGGGAGATACATACAGAGTAAAGGTAAAAGGTTGGAACAGAGCCTATTATGCTTCAGGTAAAGCCAAAAAAGCAGGGGTAGCTATCCTTATCTCAGATCAAGCAAAAGCAGAAGTAGATCTCGTTAAAAAAGATAAGGAAGGAAACTATATCCTGCTGAAAGGTAGCATAAATAATGAAGCCATATCAATACTAAACATATATGCACCAAGTGGTATAGCATCTAACTTTCTAAAGGAAAAGTTAAGAGAACTGCAAGAAGAAATAGACAGTAAAACTATAATAGTGGGAGATCTCAACCTTGCACTCTCAGATTTAGACAAATCAAACCACAAAACAAACAAGAAAGAAATTAAAAAAGTAAATAGAACATTAGAAAAACTAGGTATGATAGACCTTTGGAGAAAACTGAATGGCAATAGGAAGGAATATACTTTCTTCTCAGCAGTTCATGGATCCTATACAAAAATTGACCATATACTAGGACATAAAGATCTCAAAATTAAATGTAGGAAGGCAGAAATAATAAATGCCTTCTTCTCAGATCACAATGCAATAAAAGCTACATTCAGTAAAAAGTTAGGGGTAAATAGACCAAAAAGTAATTGGAAACTGAATAATCTCATCTTAAAGAATGACTGGGTGAAAGAGCAAATTATAGAAACAATTAACAATTTCACCCAAGATAATGATAATGATGAGACATCATATCAAAATCTTTGGGATGCAGCTAAAGCGGTAATAAGGGGAAATTTTATATCTTTAGAGGCTTATTTGAAGAAAATTGAGAAAGAGAAGATTAACGAATTGGGCTTACAACTTAAAAGGCTAGAAAAAGACCAAATTATAAACCCCCAACCAAAAATTAAACTCGAAATACAAAAATTAAAAGGAGAAATCAATAAAATTGAAAGTAAAAAAACTATTGAATTAATAAATAAAACCAAGAGTTGGTTTTATGAAAAAGCCAATAAAATAGATAAACCTTTGGTAAATTTGATCAAAAAAAAGAAAGAGGAAAATCAAATTGATAGTCTTACAAATGAAAAGGGGGATCTTTCCACCAATGAAGAGGAAATTAGAGAAATAATAAGGAGTTACTTTGCCCAACTTTATGCCAATAAATTTGATAACTTAAGTGAAATGGATGACTTCCTCCAAAAATATAGGCTCCCTAGATTAACAGAGGAGGAGATAAATTGCTTAAATAGTCCCATTTCAGAAAAAGAAATAGAACAAGCTATTAATCAACTCCCCAGGAAAAAATCCCCAGGGCCAGATGGATTCACATGTGAATTCTACCAAACATTTAAAGAACAATTAGCCCCAATGTTATATAAATTATTTGAAAAAATAGGGGATGAAGGAGTCCTACCAAATTCCTTTTATGACACAGACATGGTACTGATACCTAAACCTGGTAGATCGAAAACTGAGAAAGAAAATTATAGACCAATCTCCTTAATGAATATTGATGCTAAAATCTTAAATAAGATATTAGCAAAAAGACTTCAGAAAATCATCTCCAAGATAATACACTATGATCAAGTAGGATTTATTCCAAGAATGCAGGGCTGGTTTAATATTAGGAAAACTATTAATATAATTGACCATATTAATAATCAAATTAATAAGAACCATATGATCATCTCAATAGATGCAGAAAAAGCATTTGACAAAATCCAACATCCATTCCTACTAAAAACTCTTGAGAGTATAGGAATAAATGGATTATTCCTTAGAATAATCAGGAGTATATATTTAAGACCGTCAGTAAGCATAATATGCAATAGAAATAAACTGCAACCTTTCCCAGTAAGATCAGGAGTGAAACAAGGTTGCCCACTATCACCATTACTATTCAATATAGTACTAGAAACGCTAGCCTCGGCAATAAGAGCCGAGAAAGAGATTCAAGGAATTAGAGTAGGAAATGAGGAAATTAAACTATCACTTTTTGCAGATGACATGATGGTATACTTAGAGAACCCCAAAGACTCTGCTAAAAAGCTACTAGAAATAATTCAAAATTTCAGCAAAGTGGCAGGATACAAAATAAATCCACATAAATCCTCGGCATTTTTATATATCACTAACAAAATGCAACAGCAAGAGATACAAAGAGAAATTCCATTCCAAACAAATGTTGATAGTATAAAATATTTGGGAATCCATCTACCAAAGAAAAGTCAGGAATTATATGAGAAAAATTACAAAACACTTGCCACAAAAATAAAATCAGATTTAAATAATTGGAAAGACATTCAGTGCTCTTGGATAGGCCGAGCGAATATAATAAAGATGACAATACTCCCCAAACTAATCTATTTATTTAGTGCTATACCAATCAGACTCCCAAGAAACTATTTTAATGACCTAGAAAAAATAACAACAAAATTCATATGGAAGAATAAAAGGTCAAGAATTGCAAGGGAACTAATGAAAAAAAACTCAGAGGAAGGTGGTCTAAGTGTACCTGATCTAAAGCTATATTATATAGCAGCAGTCACCAAAACCATTTGGTATTGGCTAAGAAATAGACCGGTAGATCAGTGGAACAGATTAGATACAAAGGACAAAAAAGGGTACATCTATAGCAATCTAATCTTTGACAAACCCAAAGATTCCAACATTAGGGATAAAAATTCATTATTCGGAAAAAACTGTTGGGAAAACTGGAAATTAGTATGGCAGAAATTAGATATGGATCCACACTTAACACCATATACCAAGATAAGATCAAAATGGGTCCATGATTTAGGCATAAAGAGGGAGATAATAAATAGATTAGAGGAACAGAGGATAATCTACCTCTCAGACTTGTGGAGGAGGAAGGAATTTATGACCAGAGGAGAACTAGAGATCATTATTGATCACAAAATAGAAGATTTTGATTACATCAAACTAAAAAGTTTCTGTACAAATAATACTAATGCAAACAAGATTAGAAGGGAAGTAACAAATTGGGAAAATATTTTTAAAAACAAAGGTTCTGACAAAGGTCTCATTTCCAAAATATATAGAGAACTGACCATAATTTATAAGAAACCAAACCATTCTCCAATTGATAAATGGTCAAAGGATATGAACAGACAATTCTCAGAGGAAGAAATTGAAACTATATCCACTCACATGAAAGAGTGTTCCAAATCACTACTGATCAGAGAAATGCAAATTAAGACCACTCTGAGATACCACTACACACCTGTCAGATTGGCTAAGATGACAGGAACAAATAATGACAAATGTTGGAGGGGATGTGGGGAAATTGGGACACTAATACATTGCTGGTGGAGTTGTGAAAGAATCCAGCCATTCTGGAGAGCAATCTGGAATTATGCCCAAAAAGTTATCAAACTGTGCATACCCTTTGACCCAGCAGCGCTACTACTGGGATTATATCCCAAAGAAATACTAAAGAGCGGAAAGAGACATATATGTGCCAAAATGTTTGTGGCAGCTCTTTTTGTTGTAGCTAGAAACTGGAAGATGAATGGATGTCCATCAGTTGGAGAATGGTTGGGTAAATTGTGGTATATGAAAGTTATGGAATATTATTGCTCAGTAAGAAATGACCAGCAGGAGGAATACAGAGAGGGTTGGAGAGACTTAAATCAACTGATGCTGAGTGAAATGAGCAGAACCAGAACATCACTATATACTTCAACAACGATACTGTATGAGGATGTATTCTGATGGAAGTGGAAATCTTCAACATAAAGAAGATCCAACTCACTTCCAGTTGATCAATGATGGACAGAGCTAGATACACCCAGAGAAGAAACACTGGGAGGGGAATGTAAATTGTTAGCACTAATATCTGTCTGCCCAGGTTGCATGTACCTTCGGATTCTAATGTTTATTGTGCAACAAGAAAATGATATTCACACACATGTATTGTACTTAGACTATATTGTAACACATGTAAAATGTATGGTATTGCCTGTCGTCGGGGGGAGGGAATAAGGGAGGGGGGGTAATTTGGAAAAATGAATACAAGGGATAATATTATAAAATATATATATATATATATATAATAAAAAAAATTAAAAAAAAAAAAAAAAAAAAAAAAGAAATAGGATGGGAAAATTAGCAAACAAAAAAGGACCTAAACTTAAAAATCTATTATGGTAACGGCAAGAGAACAAAAAGTCAGTTGAAGATAATGAAATCAAAACAAATAGAAGAAGAACCTCAAAAAGAAAAAAAAAATGAACTGGACAAAAATTGAACAAGAATTCCTGGAAGAGTTAAAAATGATTTTCAAATTCAAATAAGAATGGTATGGGGACAATTTAATCAAAGGAATGAAAACGATAGAAAAATACTTAAAGGCAATTATCAGTGAAAGTATATGTATATCAGGAATAAAAGGTCTATGAAGCAATACACATATTTTTGCAAAATGAAGTTTGTTATAAAAATGTACTAAATTGACCACAAGCTCTGAAATAAGACTTTAAGTCTCTGATGCAGTCATATTTCAGAGCTATGAATCTGCAACCTGGATAATCTTAGTTTATTTTTTTAAATGACTCAAACGTTTTAACAATTTCTTCTTGTAGGGTTGGGAGACTGAAGGGAAAAAAAATCACCCTTATATCTTAGTTTCTCCATTGAACATTTTTCTAACATCCCCAAAACAGGATAAAAATGGGAGTAGTAAAATTACTAAATTCAATCCACAAGTATTTATTAATCACCAATTATGTGTAAATAATTTCTTCTAGGCAATAGATATATAACACCAAATAAAAATGGGTTCAAAGAACTTATATTTTATGGTATAGGAGTAGAGCTTATGCACACTTATCAATAAAAACCAAAATATCAATACTATGATGGAAAATTGAAAGGACATGATGCTACTAATTTTGGAAAGGGGCTCAAGAAAAGCTTTGTATGGTAGACAGAAACTGAGCTGTTATCTGAAAGATATGGAAATTCCATGAGTGGGTAAAGAAGCAATGGTGAATTTTTGAAGACATCCAACAGTGATTGTTGGTGCAGAGTGTCAGAGGTGGAAAAGAAAATGTCATGTAAGGTGAGCAGCAATCAGGCTAGTCTGACTTCAATGGAAGGGACATATGGAGGTGAATAAAATGAAATTAAACTGAAAAGAGAGGTGGAAACAAGGCTGTGGAGAGCTTTAAATATCAGACCAAAGATTTTGCATCCTACCAGAATAGAGGAATTTAACCTCAAAAAAATGTTGAATTATAGAAATAAACATTAGCGGGGAGGAAATAGAGGTGTCTCACAATAAAGACCTGGTCAACCATTCAAAGCTCTTAAATTAGATATTAGTTCCAAAACCCAGATCCTCAAAACCAACCATTATATTGGGATGCCAAGTTGTCTATTTTTCCTCTGATTTTTCCCCTCTAGGATTATAAATGAAACCTCTCAGGCTCTAATTTAAAGAGTAATTAGCCAAATGTGTTCAAAACAAATTAAATTGATCTATCCTGATTTGTCAATATTGCTCAACTAGAGTGAACTACCATCTAAAGATTGCCCATAGATAATCAGCCCCATCTCATTAGCATAAACTTGCCATATCATATTGTTCTGGCTGCCTTCAACCTGGGTGAATCCCTTAGGGCTTTTTCTATGCAGTTGAGGTGCTTCTTGGTTCAAAAGGGCCCTGTCCTTATTCACAGACTGAAATCATTTCTAATCAAGCTTTATTGAAACCTAGTGGGCTGAAGTCCAAGCTGGTAGAGATTTGCATTTGACCTTTGCCTCTCTGGTTCTGGGAAGATGTACAGCAACTCTCCAGTGACCTTCATTGAGTTAATAAAGTTATAATATTCAATTATAGATCTGGTACTTTTGAGGAAAGCCCTAAAGTCTGAGAATTGAGGAGAAAATGCCATTCCCAGCAGAATAAAAAAATCTAACTGAAAAAAAAAAATAAAGGAACTATTAGGAGGTACAAATCCTCAAAGTGCAGCTAACATAAGCCCATATGAATTACCATGCTGATTCAGACTTAGGCTTTTTTAAAAAATCAGAATAAAGTTTTCAAAGAAGAAACCAAGATATGGTTAAATGGAAGATCTTGATTTTCCTCCATGTTCTCTATTTCAAAGCTAGAGGATGTTTTCTTATACTAGATCTGACACTCCAAAATCAATATAAAACTTTTCTAAACTTATTTATATTTTCCTCTTCTTACACTCTACTCAACAATTCATAGAGGTGGTGTTCTTGAAGATTACAAACCATGAGGGATCCTATAAACCTGTAAAGACGGGAGATGTCTTCAATAGCACATTTGGGTTGTTTTCTAAGGTGAGCCAGTCTGGGTGAGTCTGGACAGGTTCATGATCTGTAGACTGGTTGATAAGTGATGATTTCCTAGCCAGCTATACGTGAAAGGGAGCATGGAACACTAAATGAAGTGCTAGGATTCAAATTCAGTCATTTCCATTTTGTCCATTTTTTTATGACTTATTTGGGATTTCTTGACAAAGATACTGGAGTGATTTGGTCCTTCCTTCTCCAGCTCATTTTACAGATGAGGAAACTGAGGCAAATATGGTTCAACACAGGTTTATAGGATTAAGATCCTATAAACTTGTAAAGATTGGAGAGGTCTCCAACAATACATTCTGGTTATTTTTTAAGGAGAGCCAGCCTGGGTGAGTCTGGAATGTTCATGATCTGTAGACTGGTTGATAAGTGATGATTTCCTAGCCAGCTATACGTGAAAGGGAGCATGGAACACTAAATGAAGTGCTAGGACTCAAATTTGGTCATTTCAGTTGTGTCCAATTTTTTATGACCCCATTTGAGATTTCTAGGCAAAGGTACTGGAAGTGGTTTGGTCTTTCCTTCTCCAGCTCATTTTAAAGATAAAGACACTAAGGCAAATTCAGCTAAGTGATCTGCTCAGGGTCACACAGCTAGTAAGGGTCAGAGGCTAGGTTTGAACTCAGGTTTTCCTGAGTTCTGATCCGGATAAATCTTATCTACTACACCATCTTCTACCCCATATTCAAATATAGGCAATTTATTAAACTTCTATTAGATTCATTTTCTTCATCTGTAAAGTAGGGATCAATAACACCTATTTTAGTAGACATCATAGGGTTTTCACAGAGCTCAAATAAGTTCATAAATATAAGACTGAGTCTGGCATTCAGATATATTTGAGCTGATTTCCCCATGAGATTGGAAACTGATCTAAAAACTGATCTATGAATCCGAGTGTTTGTAATTCCAGTGACAGTATTATCTCTCTGCTCTTAGGAGGAATGATTATTGCAAACCCTGAGTTGGCAAGAAGACTGTAGTAGTGAATATTGAAAAAGAGAGGGACCTTATGGACAATGCTGCCTACAATTAAAATAGCTCCAAACTGGCAAATCTAAATGAGTTACCGATGCAAAAAACAGTTATTAAATACTATTTCCTGTAGAGATCATCTGACACAGAGAAAAAGGCAAAATCTTAAAAGTTAAAAGTCTTACTGCCTCAACTAGCAAACTTTATTTTCTGGCCAATCAGAGATAAATGACAGACAAAGTTGGTCATATAAATCTTATGGAAATAGTAGCTGTGGGAGATTGTGAATCATAACACATTGATAAGCAATGAGAAGTAGTGTTGAGAAAAATATATTTATAGAAAGCCACAATGTCTTGAATAAAATTAAATATGAAACTGGAACATGGACTGGATGAGAGTGGAAAGAACTGTCATAATCTCTATAAGCAATTATTTCCATCATTGGTTGAAATCCACCATAGCAGATCTCTAACATCACATGCAAAAGTAAACCGAAAAACAAGCAAACCAAATAACAAAGGAGCAACTAAACCAGACCAAATAAAAAGAGTAAATCTATGATGGAGGCGACACAATTTTAAGATCATTTAAGAAACCGACCCCTAAAAGAAGAGGAGATATACTACACTTTGATAAAAATCCAGGCTGCTATTAGTAAACAAAAAAGGGGAATTCAAGTATATCAATAACCATTGGATTATGCCTAATCCAATTTTTCATTTCCCTAATTCTAAGGTAGCATGGTAGAGTAGAAAGGATTCTAGAATCCACTCAGGTACAAATTTAGAGTATGAATTTCACCATTTTTGTGACATGGGACAAGCCTTTTAATTTCTAACAGTAAATATCAGAGGGGGAATTTGAACGCCCAGCTTAGAGTCAGCACACTTTCTTTCCTCCGTACTAAGCTGTCTCTCTATTTCTTTCTTTTTTCTTTCCATCCCTTTTTGTAAACTCTGGATACCTAGAATTACCACGCTTTGCTTCCTGTCTCAACATTTCTTGCCTTTAACAAAATTCATGGTTCTTGCCTTGCCTTAAGAGGGATGGCAAGTAGACAACCAATGATGTGTTTATTATGGACAAGGCACCGTGTTAGAGGCTGGGGACAGAAAGAGAAGTTAGGCATAGATTGTACCCTTTGTGAAGAAGGGGAGGCTGCCTTTGAATGGTCCCTCTCTACTTCCTTTCCTACTTTAGTAAAGTCCATTAGAAGCCCCATGATATTTCATCCTGCTGCCAACATCCTCTCTCCCAATCTAAAAACATCAGCTAAAAAACTGTATATGTGAGGGCTAGGGACTTGCTGTACTACATGGAGGAGGAAATTCCATTAATTAAGAAACTATTGAATTGGAAAAGGGGATTTATGAAGGAATGGTGAATTTAGGCAGCAATAGTGATAGGTCTCAACAGCAATTCCTAATTCAAGATAAATATGTGATAGATTCACAGTGGCCATTCTCTGGTAAAAGGCAGATTTATTTAGAAGCAAAGCTTACAGACCAAATCAAAGGTAAAATAGGCCCCAGGAGTGGCAAATCTGAAATAGATTTGGGAGAGCATATAGTTAGCAAGGAAAAGGCAAGTTCCCCAGGAGAAAACACAATTATCCGGGAGAAAAGAAATATTCTATGAAGTGGGAATACTTCATTGACAGGAAAGATAGATCGATAGAGAAGTTTAGCAGACTAACCAGAGTTAGCTAGAGTAAGAAGAAAGGTGCTATAAAAGGCATTATGAGGGAGAGAAAGATTACATCTCATAGTGGGCTTAGTTCTGAAAAGAACTTAGCAAAGCTCTTTATCATAAGCAGATCTTTTATAGAGAAAATAACAGCCTTGGGGGTTTCTCAGAGAATCCAGGGATGTAAAGGAGGGGGAATGCAGAGGGAGAATGGAAAAGGAGAGGAAGTACTCAAAAGGGATCAAAGAAGAGCCAGATGGAATACCTGGCAGACTCAGTCCCAAACCTGGCTAAATGTATGCTAATCAATATCTCAAAAGATTGTTTAAAGATATTCACAGGTTGGGGGAAGGACAGTTGATAAAGAGTTCCTTCCTCACAATCACTCTACACAAACCAGATAGTCTAGAAATTGTTTCACATTAATAGCACAGGATATATTTTGGGGGAGAGTTGTTCAATCAATTCAGTTGTATCCAATCCTTCCTGATCCCATTCGGGGGTTTTCTTGTCAAAAACTATTGGAATGATTTGCTTTTTTCTTCCCGAGTTCATTTTACAAATGAGTAAACTGAGACCAATAGGGTTAAGTAGCTTGCCCAGGATCTCACAGCTAGTGAGTTTCTGAGGTTAGAATTGAACTCAGCTCTTTTTGACTTCAGCCCTAGCCATCTGGCTGTCCTTTGGAAAGGTCGGGATATTTTTTTGTAGAAATGAAATCGTGCTCCATAAATACCTGCCCATCCCCGAAAATTTTCCTGCTAAGAACTAGCCCTTTGTTCATCCTTATGATAAAATATTTGCTGACCTATGATCCTAGGATCATAGACCTTGAAAGGATGTTAAAATAGATATTCTGTGTGAAAGGCTTTACAAACCATTAAGTACTATATAAGTGATATAAATTTTGTGAATTGTATACAATAAAAATAAAAGTGCTATGTAGGATTTCAGTGATTGCTGTTATCGGCATTAGTATTAATACCATTATTGTCATCATGGGAACCACCAACTCCTCCATTCCAGTAAAATGAGCTCCATTGGAGGGTTCGAGGAGTGTCATGTGGTTGTGTTTTTCACTTAATATTATCCTAAACTCTAATTCTCAAATAGACCTCAGCGGCCATGTATTCCATTCCATAGATGAGAACTACGAAGTATAGGGGATATCAGCCAATTACTGAGGGTCACACAGGAAGGAAACCAGTGGTTTGAACCCAAGTTCTCTGATTCCAGAGCCAGTACTTCTCATGTTTATGGAAGAGGACTGAATTGAATCTTAACAAAAGGAAAGAATATCAATCTCAACTTGTAGAATTCACTTGATTTCCTCACTTCTCACCCAAAGTTATTCTTATAACAGAAAGAGAAAATACCCTGGCAAAATGTGACGTCCAACAAGTTTCTGGGTCCCCATCCACTGCTGGGATTTATGTATGACAGAAAGGAATTAAAACACATGCACAAACAATTTTGTAGTTGGTCAGACGTTTTCAGGGGGATCTGATTCTTTGTGAGCCATTTGGGATTTTCTTGGCAAAGATACTAAAATGATTTGCTATTTCCTTCTCTAGGTTATCTTACAGATGAGGGAACTGAGGTAAATAGTATTAAGTGACTAACCCAGGGTCACACAGCTAGCAAGTGTCTGAGACCAAATTTGAAGTCAGGGAAATGAATCTTCCTGATTCCAGTCCCAATGCATTGTGACATCTAGTTGTTTTTCTTGCATTATACTATGCCTGCTTCCCTTCTTTGATTGCCGGTGACTCTACCGGTCACTGTTGTGATCATTTGTCACCCCACACTCCCACACACGCATACATATACAAACATCCTACTGGAGTTTCTGATACAACCATACCTAATCACCGACATTGAAACCCTACTGCACAAAAGTTTGTTTCAAAACATCCTCTTGTTTAAGTTAAATGTGTCAGGGAGAATTTTTCCACAAGCATGGCCTTGGTGCCCGCAGGATACATATTATCAAGAGAGACATTTTGCTTTTGACTTCCTTCTATTAGTTTCTCTGTGTTTTGTTCAATGACATCCTGCCAAGGATGGATGAGTTAGCCAGAAAATTATAATCCTGCCTGAATGATGGGAAATGTCTTTGCTTTCCTCCTTTCTCATCCCAAGAACATGCTTCTTCTCTCCCTCTTTGAATTTCATATAACATCTCTATACCTACCACTCGACTGACATTCAGAAATCCCAAGTCTATCATTTCTATGTGAATCTTCCCCAGGAACCCAATGATTACTAATGGTTGTTATCTAGAGCAAAAAAAAAAAAATCCTGCTTCCTTTTTTTTTTTTTTTTTTTTTTTTTTTAGATTCCAGGTTCACAAATATTGGACAAGTCTTCCAGCCTCTTTCCCATCTATCATAAAGAAGTGCATTCAAGGTTGAACTGTGCTTTGTTTTGTTTTATTTTAAAGAATCAATCTCCTCCCAACACTCCTCCCCCAACCTTTTGCTTCCCAGGAAATAGCTCAAATTTATTGAATGTAAGGGGCCTGTAATGACTTATCATTCTGGTTGAGAGAAGACTATTACCCTTCAAGCATATATCAAGTGGTTTTCATTTCAGGTCTAAAAAGCATGGCAGGGCATCCATGGTGGGAACTGAGCACTAAATTCTCTCCAGGGTTAATAAAACTTTGTAGTGGGCAAGAACAGCAGGCAGGGTCTTGATTGCAACATGGAAGATGGCAATTTTGGAATAAGTCAACAAATCTATATTTCAAAGGTAAATGGGAAGAGCTCAGAGTATCTCATTCAACAAAACGGCTGACAGCCAACAGAGTGTCCGGCCCAGCAGTTAGGAAGGGCACTTAGTATTCATTAACTTAGTCATTTAACAGGCATGTATTCGGGATCATAAATGGATGCAAATCACTACTCCAGGTACATTACATTTCCTTCTATCCAGTCAAATCAATTCTTGGTCCTATAATGTTAGGGAGGAGTAAAAATCATTTGTTCACAGCTAAAAGGAACCTCAGAAGCCAATTAATAATAATAATAATAATAATAATAGTCAATATTTCTCTAGCACTTTAGCCTTTACAAAGTACTTTTAACATACTTAATAACACTATGAGGACAACAATACTATATGATGATCAATTCTGATAGATGTGGCCCTCTTCAACAATGAGATGAAGCAAATCAATTCTAATAGAGCAGTAATGAACTGAACCAGCTACACCCAGTGAAAGAACTCTGGGAAATGACTATGAACCACTACATAGAATTCTCAATCCCTCTATTTTTGTCCGCCTGCATTTTGGATTTCCTTCACAGGATAATTGTACACTATTTCAAAGTCTAATTCCTTTTGTACAGCAAAATACTTGTTTGGATATGTATACATATATTGTATTTAATTTATACTTTAATATACTTAACATGTATTGGTCAACCTGCCATGGGGAAGGAGGGGAAAAATTAGAACAAAAGGTCTGGCAATTGTCAATGCTGTAAAATTACCCATGCATATATCTGGTAAATAAAAACTATAAAATAAAAAAAGAAAAGAAAAAGATTTAATAAAAATAAAATTGAAAAATAACACTATGAGGTGAGTTCTATTTTCACATCCATTTTATAGATAAAGAAAATGAAAATAAAAGTTATTATGACTTACCAAGGGTCCCACAGCTAGTAAGTGATTGAGGTAGAATTTGAATTCCAGTCTTCCTGATTCCAAGTCTAACATTCCAGCCAACATGAACCCAATTTAGTCCAAGGCCTCAAAGAACGGGCAACAAAGTCAAGATTTGAACACAGGACTAGTACATTTGTGCAATATATTTCTGACTTATTGCTCTTCCCCTACTACATCAAATCACTCCTCTATTTGAAATCATTATCCTTAGTAGGCTCAGGAATCTCAGTTTCCCCCACCTTCAATTTGTCACTCTCAGGATAAATAGTTGTGATGGGGTGAAATAGGGAAGGCAACATCCAGTCAGGATAAAGCCCTGATAAAGGAAGTCATGGACTTTTTTTTAAAGAGACAAAGAATTAAAAATCTACCAAAAGATACATTAAAAATCCTAAAAGAAAGGAAACTTGAGATCTGAGTGTGCAAAAAGAGAAAGGTGGGTAGAAAGCCATGAATTACTGAACAGTCCTAGGGCAGTGTATATGAGCTATTGTTGTTAATTCCCCAGTGCAGCATCCTAAATCTCTCTCTCTGCTTGGTGATATCACATCCCTTCCCCTGCTCCCAATTTATGCAATTCCTCTGAGGGTTAACAGAAACATCATTGTAAAGAAGATTTTATATATTCATTATCAATAAATACAATATACAAAAAAAAATAAACATCATTTACATAGCTCTTTAAGCTTTGGAAAGCACTTTGCAAATATTATCTTTTATCTCTATAAGAACTCTGTAAGGGAGGTACTATTGTTAATCTCAACTGACAGGTAAAGAAACCGAGACTGGTAGAGGTTTAGGGACCTGCCCAGTGTCAAATAAGTGTCTGGATATAGATTTGAACTCCGGTTTTCCTGATTCCAACTCTAATATTGTATCCATTGGATGAGTTTGTTGGATGAAAAAAAAATGACATCTATTAAGCATTTACAATGTATAGCATGTTGGACAAATACAAAGCTTAGGCCAGTCACTTCGCTACTTAAGTTGTATGTCTATTTGTAACATGAAATAATTATTAATAACAATATAGCAGGTTAAGTGCCTTACAGAACTACCCATCCTCTCAGTAAGAATCCCTTTTATTACTCAGTAGTAAGACTAGCTAATGACACACTTAGGCAAAGGGCATCAAAACATCAAACCATTTAATAAAAGATGAAGAAAAGCAGCAGGTCTACAAAGTGGCCTGTGATAAAATGTTCCAAGAGAGTTCAGGGAGCTGAAATTACGTTTCCAAGTAAAGAAGAGCCTCAGTGTTCAAGTTCATTCTCGGCAGTCTTCAGAAGAGCCCCTGATGGCTCAGATGTGGAAACCTGGAGTGTTCTGCACCAGAACTTCAAGCGTGATGTTCTCTAGGGGCACTCAAGGCAAATTCAAAGCAAGTAGAGGGAGAGAACAAAGCCTGGCCATCAGCAGAATTGTTACCTGGAGAAGTATGGATTTTGTTCACCTAGCCATCCATCTTCTCCTCTCTACCTTATACTCTGGTTATCTAATGCTTTGTGCCTTCTGTCCTCCCCCATTCAAATTTGCCTTCAGAAAAGAATATGATACAAGTCCTCTGTTTCAATTTCAGAATGAATAAAAGTGGTCTAGAGACAGACATCCTGGGTTCAAATCCTTCCTTAGATTATTTAATGTTTCCTCTGCACTATTCCTTAGATAGAAAGTTTCATTTCTCTAATATTTAGTACTCTTCCTTAGATAGAAAAGTTAGAAGGATTATAGAAAAAAAGAAAGTTTCACTTCTATGTGCCTCAGTTTCTCCATCCATCAAATGAAGGGAGTGGACTGAATGGCCTTTAAGGGTAGTTCCAATTCCAAAGCTGCGTTCCTGTGGAACCTGCGCTTTTACTTCTTAACCATGTGACTTTAGGAAAAATACTGGACATCTTTGGGTCGGAGTGTCCTCATCAAATGGAATGACGAGGCTGGACAAGATGATCTCTAAGCAAGCTCCCAGCTGTAAACCTGTTTTCATGAGCTTTTCATAGCTATAAATCCATTGAGCTCTAAAGTTTTTCCTAGTTCCAGTGATTTATGATTTGTTCTTTCCTGTGACTGGCAAATTTGCATTTTTTAGTTTTCCCTTTCATTGTGAAATGACAAACACTATCTCTCCTGAGAAAGATTTCAGGCATCATTCAACAGGTGAAGGAAAAATCTGAGGGCTAAGGGACAACCTGGAGGCTGCGTGAGATCTATTAGCTTACTGCATAGCTAATTAATGGTATGTGGTTTCAAAGTCCCATTCTCTGAGGATCACTTTGTAAAGAAATGGATGGATGTGCATTCAATCTTTGACAGGAAAACTTTCCCTGCAGGTGCCCCCCTATCTACCTACCAGATCTGCTGCTGACTACACTGCTGCTCAGGCATATAGCTGAATGGGAACTGGCCATTTACTGCATTCTCCTTCCCTGTCTTTCTCTAAGATCCCAGAGAAGTTTAGGAATGGATATATTCTTATCAGAGCACTTTCTAAAATAATCCTGGTATTCAGATAAAATTCAACACTTCCTTTCTTGGTACAGACATGTTAATTCATCCTCCTTTGATTAAAATCACTCTCACTTCCTGTCCAAAACAACCATCCATAAGCACCATTTCCCTGTGTGCACTGCCTTCTCCTAGAGGAAGGAAATCTTCTTGAAGGCAGGAGCAGTCTTACTTGGTTGTACTTGAACTTTTGGCTTCATAGCACAGTAACCGGCAGGCAGTAGGTGGCAAGATTATTAAATATTAAATTGTTAAGTATTACTAAATGACTAAAGTTATATGCTAAAAAGTACTTTAAGAAACTCCATTCATTCATGGTGTGTGTGTGTGTGTGTGTTGTGTGCGTGTGTGTTGTGTGTGTGTATGTGTTGTGTGTGTGTGTGTCTTAGGGTAAGAAATTTAGACAAAACAAAAAGCCACTTAAGGTGAAATAAGTACTGAAGGGAAAAATAAATGTTCATGACTTTCATATGCTTAGGAAAAAGTATCCACAACACTGGGATCAAGAGTTCCATGTCCTGGAAACTTTGAATCGCTGAGAGCTGATCTGTGCAGTTGCTGGACCTAAAGAAAAGGGACATTTCACCACTTATTCCATTGTCTCTCCCACACACAAAGGATGGATTTCCTAATTTTTCTTATTCCTAGGGTCTCAACAAGACGCTCTCTCTTTCTATCTCTGCCTATCTCTCTCTCAATCTCTTTGTCTTTGTGTATGTCTGTTTACCTGTCTCTTTCTCTCTGTGTGTGTGTGTCTCTATCTCCTTCCTCTCTCTCTCTGTCTCTCTTTTTCTCTCTCCTGTCCTCCTCTCTCCTCTCTCTCTCTCTCTCTCTCTCTCTCGTCTCTCTCTCTCTCTCTCTTCTTCTCCTCTCTCTTCTCTCTCTCTCTCTCTCTCTCTCTCTCTCTCTCTCTCTCTCTTCTCTCCTCTCTTCCTCTCTCTCTCTCTCTCTCCTCTCTCTCTCTCTGTCTCTCTCTCTCTTCTCTCTCTCTGTCTCTCTCTCTATCTGTCTCTCTCTCTCTGTCTCTCTCTCTGTGTCTCTTTCTTCTCTCTCTCTCTCTCTGTCTCTCTCTCTCTGTCTCTCTCTCTGTGTCTCTTTCTCTCTCTCTCTCTGTCTCTCTCTCTCTCTCTGTCTCTCTCTCTGTGTCTCTTTCTCTCTCTCTCTCTCTCTCTCTCTCTCTCTCTCTCTCTCTCTCTCTGTCTCTCTCTCTCTCTCTGTCTCTCTCTCTGTGTCTCTTTCTCTCTCTCTCTCTCTCTCTCTCTCTCTCTCTCTCTCTCTCTCTCTCTCTCCTCTCTCTCTCTCTCTCTCTCTCTCTCTCTCTCTTCTCATCCAAAAGGATTGAGCAGTCCATGTGCTGTAGCAGGCTAGTCTAGACTTAATGAATCCCTTGCAAAAGAAAAAAAAAAACAACATTATGAGTTCAATATCAAATACGAAGACTGCACAGAGCATGAAGTATTTATCTTTGAGAAATACTGACAGAATGACAATCGTAGAAGGCTATGACAGATGTTCTCCATTAAATTTAGTTCCTAAACTAAAACAACAATAATAACAACACTGAAATAAGATGAGAAAATTGGAGTTCTAAGATTCTCTCAGTGTTTTGTGATGCTCTTTTGTCACACTGGGTATATAATTAGCTGGTGTGGTTTGAAGATCTTTCCCTTAATCCTGTCTCCATTCCCAGCTCTCATTCCAGGAGTTCAAGCAAAATACAAGGACTCACTGGATCTCTGTCCCAGTTCCATTTAAACAGACTAAACCTATCTATGGACAGCAAAGTGGATCGTTGTCTATAGGTTGTTATTTAAGAGGTGCTAAAAGAAGTACAGAGCCCCAAATATTTCTCAAATTGGGTGTGATTCCATTCTAAAACTTCATTACCAAAGATGGTCCATTACTGGAAATTTAGTTGCCTAGCCTTTCACCTATAGAGAATGGGATGCTAATGAGCATCATGATCTTTCCAAGTATAGTAAAGTCACTCCTTTAGATGGAGGGACTGAAGGTCACTGTTGAAAAGCATATATTTCTCTGAGAAAGGGAACTCATAAACTTATGCAAAAAATATAAATACTTTAATTTGGACTTTTTTATCAGAATAGTTCCCGATTACCTCTCAGGAAACAGTATATTGAAGAATAGAAAAGGTAATTTTAATTTTGATTTGGGAGTAGACATAAGGAAGAGAATGACATGTAGAACGCAAAACATGCAGTATTGCCAAAGTCTCAGCTCTGAAATGCAGAAATTTTCTCTGGAGAGGTTTGAAAAGTATTTGATCAAAAATAAAATTAGAAATTATTTTCAGAATAAGGAAAGGAAAATGGACCATTATGAAATTGATGACAACATTCATCCATGTTCATTCTTCTTTAAACTCTAAAATACAGCTCATCTCCAATCTCTTGTAATGCTGATGTGTCAGCATGGTCCAGGGCCCCTAGCAAATTATGCATTTATGTGCTCTGTGCCTCTTCATCTGCAAGTGTTCTAATTGGAGATAATCAGAAAACTTTAATTAGGACAATTCAGCTCATTACTTATGTCACTTCAAATATACCTTGACAAAACCAGCTTAAAAAAAAAAAAAAAAAAAAAAAAAAACAGTTTATCTCTGGTCAGACCCAGCCAGAGTAGGAGTAGCCAATTCCTATCACAGGCATAAGGACTAATCTTTGGTATATCCTGCCTGCCACCATGAAGGGCCGAGGGTAGGAAGAAATCTGATATCGGAATGAAAAGAAGTATCATGTGGTAAATGCAGCTTTTAAAAAATGTAATCTCTTACACTGGCATGAGAGATTATGATCCAAATGAAAATATGCAGGACTCAGAGCCAAAAGACTTTTATGTCAGTCCTGGATCTAGGACATTTATAAGTCTGAGTGTCAGTTTTCTTCTTATTTAAAAATGGGAAAATGCTCATAATTTCCACCTCATTGGATTGTCAAGATATACAAAAAAAAAAAAAGAAATGTGTATAAAGTGTTTAGTTAATCAAAAGTGAGGTGTAAATCTGAATTGCTAGATCACCACCACCATCCTCATAACTATTACCACTATCACCTTCATCACCTCCATCATCACCATCATCACTACTACCATCATCATCATCATCATCATCATCATCATCATCATTACAAAAACTACCACCACCATCATCATCATCACCATCATCATCATCATGATCATCATCAAATTCTTCCCTTTGGATAGAGGATTGGACCTGGAATCAGGAAGTCTGGGATTTAAACCCTGTCTCTGACATTTATTTAGCTATATGATCTTGCCTAAGTCATTTAAACTCTTTAAATCTTAGTTCCCTTCTCTATAAAGTAAAAGGAATGAGACTCGATGGCCTCTAAGGTCCATTCCTGCTCTAACTTTAAGAACCTGTGAACTTTTTAGACTGTGTTCTGGTAAAACAGTCTTGGTATAAGTTCCCATCCTTCTCTTATTCTTTTATGTACAACATTCTGCTGACAATTGCACAAATGAATGAGATAAATGCTTTCTATAGTTGAACAAAAGTATTAAGAAGTAAGTTCACCTTCTCTAGGGTTACTGAAAGAATCCTAGGAACAATTCCAATAGGGAAAAGGACAGCAGGGATGATATTGCACCTCATCTAATCCATCATAATTTTTATGAATACTACTATTATTATAGTTGTCATTTTTGCTTGAAGAAGACCAAAATAATATCACCATGATTTTAGAGCATCATCTTCCTATCTCAAAAAATGTATTATATTACAAGGATATAATAAGGATAAGGGCTTGTCCTATCATTTCATTTTTATGGGAGACTTTCTCTACAAATTCAGGTAGACACCTTCTCTAAAACTTATAATATTAAATAAGGATCACTTTGATTAAGTGACTTGACCAGAGTCTCCCAGCAATTAAGTCAGAGGCAGAACTGGCATGAATACCATGATGATTAGTAAAGACTCATAATTCCTGGGGAATAGTTAAATGAAAATTAAAGGCATGCATATTTAGCCTGTTTTTACATCCAGTCACAATACAGAATGTTTCTGTGGTTAAGATCTTTCTAACAGCTTGTGGGAAGTGAGAAAATGATTTCATTTACTCTTTATTCCCTCTCCTTAGGAGAAGATAAGCAGGAAGCAAACTGGAATATTTATGCTTCTTCAGGCTGTATGTTTGGGCATACATGTCTGAGTTGTAAACTAGAACTCTGCTCATTATATCACCCTGTTGCCTCTGATTGGGAGAAATAAGCTTCTATCCACTGTAATGAAAAAGCAGAGATCCAGGATTTCTAATTTCCCAAAAGGCTTGGAATTCTCAGCTCTGGAGGGGAACTTAGTATTCCCAAAAGGTTAAGATTTAGGATTTCTGATAGGGAAGTAGAAGTTAATAATAGTCTGGCCCCAAGGAAGCCATGATCCTGATAGCAGAGAGAAGACTTCCCTTCTCCATCTCCTTCAACTTATACCTTCATCTCCTGTCTGAGGTATTCAAGGGGGAAAAAAACCCCTCTAGTTTTCTTGACTTAGCATTGCCTATACTGTAAGGGCCACAGATAGTAGGGAAACTCTGGGTGAGTTATAAGACACTTCATTCCAGAGGAAACCTGTTGATAATGTCTGGTTGAGCTCCCCATCTTCCCTAAGGGCTCTTGGCCTTCCTGAGAAGTCAGAGGGTGATGACAAACTGTGTTATAATTAAAGCAGAGTGACACTAAGTGGTAAAGAGTCATCTAAACACAATAGCAAGTTGTTTATGTGGTCCTGCATGTGCAGTAAATAGTTAATGCGGGCACACATCTTCAACTAATTCATGGGCTGAATTAGGATATATAAAATTTGGAATAAACAGACTTCTTGTTTGACCATCCACGTGAGCCCCACCTCTTCACTCCTCTTCTAAGACCAAGGACTTGGGCTGGTACCAAGGTCCTCCAGAGAGCTAGTCTGGAGACAACGTATAGGATCATTTTGCTTCCATAAACCTCTTCATTTTCTTTATTCTTCTAAGTTTGGAATATTTTTTTCAATAAAGACTTCCATTTAAACTAAAATATTATTAATTGGTGGTTCCTATTTGAGCAACTAGAGGAAACTAGTCAGATATGCCTGTATGGGACCCTATCCTTAAGCAAAGCTTTATCTGCATCATTCATGTGCCCCAATGTATGGTAGGGAATAAAAATACTTGCATATAGAACTAGGAAAAGGAATGATGGTCTCATTAATACTATATTGTAAGGGCAGCTTTCATAGGATCATCCATCTGTAACACATTAGAAAGAGCATTCAGCCCATGAATTAGTTGAAGATGTAAGGAGATGATTGTATCTTTTTATATATCTCTTTAAGAAATCTTTCCCTCTGATCAAAAATGGAGCCATAATGATGGGGAAATAGCTAAGATCAACCAACTTTTCAAAAAGTTCAGAGATAATAGTTATGCTTCCCTAGTCAGAAATTCTAAAAATGAAAGATGACTCAGGAGGGTTGGGTGGCACTGAGAAATGAAATTCTGAACAATATAATCACTAATGATCCTGTATAGGAAGAAAAGAAGGATTGAAAGAGACTAATGCTGCTGCAGAGGGAACTTTCTGATGAGCTTAGAGTTTAAGAGCACCTACAATAGATGGAAGAAGAGTACCAAAAAAAAAAAAATCTCAAGGACAAATATCAAAAAGTGACATAGACCTCTATGAATATCATCAAATATCTTCCAGTTGGAATGATACAAAGTTTGAGGGAAATTCTAAGAACAATAGAAACAAAAAACACTTTTGTCCTCAAAGAAAAAGTACAGCATTGATAAGCCTGTTGTTTGAATCAGATGGCATAGTGTTAGAAGATGAGCAAAAACAAAAATAGAACTATTTAAATGCCTATTTTGGTTCTCATAGCACAGTCCAGTGGAAACAGTTCTGAATTTTGGAATTAGAAGACTTGGATTCAAATAAAGACTCTTTGTCCTTGTTTGACCTTTGGCAATCAATGAAAAAAGTGCCCAGTAATGAGTAGGGAGGCTCTCCTTCCCTGTTCTATTGGACCAAATGATTCCTCGACTTCCTTTTTGTTTTAAATCAGCAATCCTATGATTTAAAACACTAGTCAATAAAATCTTTTATAAGGTACAAAGAGTTGGACAGTTGAAAAAGAATTAAAGTGAATCCAAACTAAAGACATGTGATGGTGAAGGCTGATAGCATCAGGTGAGTTCAAGAGTTCTGAGGTGTAGTGTATGCTTACACTAAATCTGGCACTGATGTGGTGACCCCATGAGGACTGAAGGCTACAGGGTGCCTAAGGAAGGGGACTCTGCAGGGTCACAAGGCAAACAGTTAAAGCTTCTCTATTGACTGGTCGAGAGGATTAGACCTATGAATGTCTATGATTATTTTAGCCTGGACAAACCAGAGAGACCCATTGCCACCACCAGCTACTAAAAAAGTAAATAAAAGTAAAATTAGAGCAAGTAAGTCCTAATGCCTAGACATATTATATTATAAGATATAAGAGCATGTCAGGAAGATGATGATAGCTGGCATGTATATGGCCCTTTAGGGGTTGGAAATTGAACATATGATCACAGATAGCCAGGCCTTCCAGCTTGGACGAGGAAAACTCCCAGATTTGAAAGCTGTGAAGAGGAAAGAAAAAACTCTTTCAAAAAGATGAATGGGGATTGGCTATGGAGTTGAGGCTATACATATGTGTGAATGCATGTGTATATATGTGTGTTCATGTACATATTCTTAAGTATATATATACATATATATATATATGAGTATATATATTTTAGATATATGCATGTCTATATAAATGTATATGTATGTATATGCAAATAGTATATCCATATCCTATTAAATAGTATGTCCATATCCCATATCCTATATATTCTCAGGAAAATTACTGTTTGACCATGTTCATGTCACTTATCTTTGCCTCACTTTCCTAAGCTGTAAAATGAGGATAATAGCATGGTTGTTTTGAGGATCAAATCAAATTCTTGAGAAGTGCTTAGTACCCTGTCTGGCAATAATTGACCAAATAAATGTATATTCCCTTCCCTTCTTATGTAGAGAAAAGTAAAAGAGACACTGGGAGAGATGGAGCCAGATGAAGAGTTCCAAGAGAAGAAGTAGAGCTTAATTTCATAGAGTCTAGCAAATCAGCAGAATAGAATTTGGTGTTATTGTTGCGATATGTTCTGAAAGTTTCCAGTAGTTTTACAGAAACAACGTCTACAATATACACTGTTTCCCTAATCTTGGTGTGATCTCATAGACTAGAAGACATTAAAAGTATCTTCTAGTTCCTAAAATCTATGCATTGTAACAATTAAGATCATAAGCTCTGATTTAATTCTCTGATGATGCTGATAACTTGAAGGTGAATACACAGCATGATCATTGATTTCAATTCTGAGATATTTATACCCAGTGGTTCTGCCACAGATAGTGCCACAGATACTGCCACAGACAGCAGCCAACTTAATACACTCAAATCCTTCTGGGGTTGGAGGTATAAAGGCTGGATAATATGGTTGTGAGAATTCTTGCTGCTGAATATCTAATTCCTTAATATTTTCCTTAGATTCTAAGTAAATGATCTCACACATTTTATGATGTGACATGCTTAATTCTGTGTGTGTGTGTGTGTATGTGTGTGTGTGTGTGTGTGAGTGTGTGTGTGTGTGTGTGTGTGTGTGTGTGTGTGTGTGTATTCTATGAAAGTAGGAGCTCCTGACCAGTGGTTTGCAATAGACAATGGACCCAAACAAGTTCCAGAAACATTCAGATGGTAGCTAAGGTATCTCATCCTTAATAGGAAAGGTGCCTCCTATAACTCCAATCTCCTTTTTATATATTTGTGAGGATGTGAAAGAGCTGATTGATGTCAGAAAGTTCCCTTCTGAATGATTTAGATTGTTTCTTAAAAGACTCTAAAGACCTCAATAGGGAAGAAAGTGTTTTCTCCTTAGGTGCTCCAGGGAGTTTAATTCTGCTCATTTTCTTGCATGGTGTATTTTGGGGAGGGGAATGGGGAGCAATCACATCTCTTAGCAAATTTTTCTTTTCTTGTATCAGCAGAGCCAGTTAGCAAACAGCTCATAGTTGGGACCATTGTGAATTAATACACATCTTTCCCATTAACTCAAGAAAGTCCTATTGTTTAAGTTTGTCAATCCTTATTATGCCAGCCGCAAGGCAGTGATTGCAATGGAGGGAGAACAAGGAGGCTGCCATGGTTACAAGAAGAGAAATAACTTGTGTGGGTGCCCTGATTGTCTTGATTCGAGGAAGTTTATTTAGAGAGAGGCTCGCATGCTGATGGGCAGAGATGACTGAATGTCTCTAAATCATCACCGAATCAGTGAGATGTGGCCACCCATTATAATAGGGCAATGGTATCCATGATACTAAAATACACTAGAGGAATATTCCTTAACGTGGTGATAGAGTAGCAATCATTTAAACCTTCTCTTTTGTTACGCTTATGATGGAAAGGAGAAATAAGAAATTATGCAAACTAATACATAATTTGCCATGGCTCACACAAGTTTATGACAGAGAATCTCTCCAGATAAATGAAATCCAATGACCAAAATTAATTTCTGGAGATTCTTAGGAGGATAACTTCTCTCCAGAAAGAACATAAAATCATGCCTAGAGATTATGAAATCCTAGTTGGGAAAACAGATTTAAAAACAGATAGATAGATAGATAGATAGACAGACAGACAGATAAATAGATAGAGTGAGTAAGCATTTAATAAGCATTTATTATTTGTCAAGTACAATGCTAAGTGGTATGGATACAAATATAAGCTATAAGCAAGGATAGCAATCCCTGCATTTTAGGGGACAAGTCAACACAGTAAAAGAAGCTAGAAAGGACAGGGAGAAAGTATATGCTGGTATAACCCTGGACCACAGGAAGATATGACAAAAGCTGATCCATCACAGAATAGGATCAGAATCCTAGTTCTAGGGGAGATGATATAGTACTTTAAAAAATCATTTGTGCCAATTGAAAGTAAGGGATTTGGAAGATAAAATTGGATTTGTTAAGTGAACATTAGAATAATATATTGAATTGAAGAATTAAATTCAGATTTTTTTCTAGAAGAGAGAATGACTGAATGCTAAGTTTTATATATATATATATATATAGTAAAGAACTTTTTGTTGTCCTGATAAAATCATCCAGTATAGGAGCTTGCCATCTTAGTTTTTGTCATTTCTAAATTTGATCGTCATGGAATTTATATGTTTATCCTAATCATTACTGAACATATTTTAAAAGATAGGGCCAAGAAGCAGGAAATCACTATACACTTCAGCAACGATACTATATGAAGATGTATTCTGATGGAAGTGAATATCTTCAACATAAAGAAGATCTAATTCAGTTCCAGTTGATCAATGATGGACAGAAACAGCTACACCCAGAGAAGGAACACTGGGAAATGAATGTAAACTGTTTGCACTATTGTCTTTCTACCCAGGTTACTTATACCTTCAGAATCCAATTCTTACCGTGCAACAAGAAATTTGATTTTACACACATATATTGCATCTAGGATATAATGTAACACATTTAATATGTCTGGGATTGCCTGTCCTGTTGCTAAGTTATATATCCAAAAGGGCTTAGTAAATACGTTTCCCTGAGGAATTGTGAATCTTGTCAAGGGAGCACAGAATAAAACTGTGCACATATATACTTTGTATGAATATATGTAAATTGGTATATTCATATGTATTTTTGCATATATGTACAGCCTCTTTAAATCTTGGATCATTGAACTCAAAGTTTTTTTTAAGATGATGAGTGGAGGTTGGCTATGGAGTTGAGGATATGTGTATGTACATATGTGTAGGTATATGTGTATATGCATGCATGTGTGTGTAAATACGTATCTGTTTATGTATCTATATGTTTGTATATATGCATATATTCTCAGAAATATTTACTAATTATTATTTCACCTTGTTCAAGTCACTTATCTCTGCCTCATTTTGTCAACCATGTTCCTACATAATGGATATCCCTTGTTATCTTCTATATTTTATGTATTTACAAGTATAATTCTGAGAAGGGGCTCATAGGACTTTATCAGACTGCCAAAGGGGTCCACGATAGACACACATATCCAAATTAAGTAGCGTTCTAAACCATGTATCACAGTGAAAAGCACACAGCTTACACCAGACAAAAGTACAGCAAAGGAAAGGACCAATCATTCACACAAAGCAACATTGAGAAGAAGAAATGGTACTAAGCCTTAGGGCCTTAGATATCTACGTACAAATACTTAGACTATAGGAAATAAATAAGATGAATTGGAATGTTCCCCTTACTCACTTCTATTTTTTATTCCATATTTCCTGGCAGATTTAGTATAAACAACCCCTTTAACATGAGCCTTTCCTACTTGTCATCCAACCCCTAGCATCTTCTGTTCCACCATCTTATTTGCTAAAGCTATCACATATCTGCTTTGGATGTCTTTTACATATTATACTTCAAGCACACGTGACCTCTTCATTTGAGTGTAAGCCCCTGGAGAGAAGAGAATGCCCCCGGTATCTAATGTAGTATCTGATATATAACTCTTGCAGGGCTTTTTAAACTTTTTCCATTTGTGACCCCGTTTCACTGGAGAAATTTTTACGTGACACTAGGGATATAGATACATAAAACAGGTATAGAAATCAAACATTTACCAGGAATATATCATAATTTGTGACCTCCATAATCAGTTATGGTCATGAATAATAATTTAAGAAGCTTGGATTATGCTAATAAATGCTTGTTGATGAATGGAACTGAAGAGCTTACTAGGATTTGATGTCAGTTATCACTAGAATTTCATGGGGTGTTATGTTATGGCTAGAATATAGCAAAATAATGGCATAATAAATTTTAAAAACAGTGAAAACAAATATACCATTTGTATTGAACAGAAATTTACATGCACGTAGACATTGATCTTAATATTCATAGGAATATATTGTTGTGAGGAAATCAAAAACAGAGGAGGAAAACCTAGCATAGAAAATTGGAAAGAAGATCAATGTCTTGGGGGAAAATAAAAGTAATGTCATATTGGGAGTACTGTTTATGCACCCAGATGGAGGAAATAGATGGTGAATTCTCAAACAAATGGCAATATAAGCAAGGATGCATGCTATAATAGAAGCGGCAAAGTAGATAAATTTCTGGACCTAAGTTCATCAGAAAACCTAAGTTCATATTTGACTTTGGAAACTTGCTTCCTATATAAACCTCTGCTTCCCTCAGTGTTCTTATCTATAAAATGAGGATAGTAAAAATATCTATCTTACAAAATTATTATAAGGAACAAATATAATCATATTTTAAAGCATTTTTCAATCTTATTCTTATGAATCCTAATATAAGACTATCATATACTTTTTTATTCTCATTTTATTAATGTATAGGCAATTATATTATTCTTATAAGTGCTGGATTTCATTATTTATTGCTATTATTTAAGTAAAGAACTTCAAATACTTATAATAATAATAATAATTTATTCATTAACATCACACAAAATATTCAAAGTATTTTCTTCACAACAATCTTAGTATATAATACTAGTATACTTAGTATAAATAGCTCCCATTTTCTAGATAAGAAAATAGGGATTCTGGAATGAGAACTCATGTCCAACTTGATCATTTACTCAGTTTACGAGTGGGATTCAAACTAGAAAAACTTGCATCTTTGGACTTAATTTTTTTTCTCATTTGCCTATGTTGTTCCACTTTCCAATGGATGGAATTTTCTTTTTACAAAAAAAAGCAAAGAAAATTTTCATTTTGATGTTTTGAGTTAAAATCTTCACTCTGATACTTACTAAATGCCTAAACAACACTGATTTTATCTCAGCTTAGTTTCTTCATTTACAAAAAGAAGTATTTAGCTATATGACGGTTAATCAGAGTTCAAAATCCTAAGACATTACAAGATTGTTGATACTCTGCTTAGGTAAATACAACATTAGTAGGACAATTCAACAGAATAGTGATGTTTAATGTCTATTTCACAGAGTATGTATAGCTTTCTGATGAAAATATGAGGGGCAAATTTTAAATTTTAAGATACAAACTTAGGAGAGATAGTCAAAACTCTAGCTGATAGACTCAAGATTCAAAAACATCCTAATAGTCTAAAAAGATGAGTTAAATTGAAAAAAAAGTTAAAACCTAATAGAAATAAATGTAAGTCTTGGCCTTGGCTTAAATAACACCTTATAAGATGTAGAAACTGGCTTTTGATGATAGGTAATATGAAAAAGATCTGACAACAACATGGTAAGTATGACTCAATAGTGGACTAAGGCAACAAAAAAGTTTTATATTCTTAGGTTTATCAATAAAAGTATGAAATTCCAAAGAATGGATGCTATACTCTTATAATGCTCTGCTTTTGATAAAAATTATTTGGGATATTCTGTTTTGTGCTGGGTGCCATATTTCAGGAAAGATGTATGTCACAGTGTTGGGACTATGGAACTGTGTTAGGTTCTTACTAAGTGCTAATGAGATAATGAGATATTAGGTTCTTACTAAGTGCTAAGTCGGTACTTGACAATTTTCTAGTTCAGGCCTTTCCTGGTAGTTTGACTTGTGAATTCCTGGGGAAGAGCTTGTGTGCTTGGGAGGAGCAAGATCATTGGTTGAAGTGGTTCTTCCCAGAAGCCCTTGCACTATCCCACGCCCATTCTCTGGGAGGATAAAGAGGGCAGCTCTGGAAGAAAAAGTTAGTCTCTGCTTTAGACCAGGCTTGATGCGGCTCTCTGCAGGAAGGGAAGTCACTTCTCTGGATGAGAGTTAATGGCAACTGTCTGGAGACCACAGCACGTTACAGAACTGAATTTGTCTTCAGAATACCTGAGTAACTGCTTGATAGTTTATTATGTATTTGACTTTGGAGATGCCATGTTATCTACTATACCTGTTTTCTCATCTGCAACGTGAGAGGTTTTCACTAAATCAAATTGTAGCTCTGAAACTATAATTCTATGAGCCAGAGAAGACTGAACAGGATCATGAAAACATGGGAAACCACCCCATACAGGGATTAGTTAAAGTCTCTGTTTGTGATATTGGGCAAGTCACTTAATTTTAGTTTCCTCATCTGTAAAATGATAAAGGCTGTTATTAGATGATCAAAGTCCTTTCCAGATGTAAGACTATGATTTACCCATAGCTGAACAGCAAATGTCTGAGGAAGGATTTGGACTGAGTTTCTTTACTCCAATTCAATATGCTTCCAATAAGTAGATAAGTTTCTGCATCCTAAAGTTGTTGTTTAATCCAAGGCCAAGACTTACATTTATTTCTATTAGGTTTCAACCTTTTTTCAATTTAACTCATCTTTCTAGACTATTAGGATGTTTTTGAATCTTGAGTTTATCAGCTAGAGTTTTGACTAAACCTCCTAAGTTTGTATCTTAAAATTTAAAATCAATATGCTTCCAATAAGACACTTAATAGACTTGCAATAGAAGAGATGGTTTCATAGATGTGGGGCAAAAAAGTTGTGTTCTGAGATGCCTTTCCATACCAAAAGTCAGAACTTCTATGAAATCCAACTCTACAAAGCTACAGATTGATTATCTTAATAACACCATCATCTAATGTAACAGCTCCTCTGGACCCAATTCCATAAATATTCAGCTAGGTGGTTGTTAGGATTTGATTAAAAAGCAGGTTTATAAATGTCAGAACTTGATTAGAAAGAGAACATTCACCTAAATCATGACATATAAAAGCTGTTGTTTCATTCAGAGCACAAGGGATTTAAAATATTTCTTCTTTCTACTCCTGTATTTGGTTCAAAATGTGAACAGATAGGCACTATGAACAAATCATAAAGTGACCTATTAAAATCATCTTTATATTGTAGTGGGGTGATAAGTTCACCAAATATCTAAATTTCAGCTCTGGAATCACCTATGGACATTTTTGGTTAAACTACTTCATATTGTTGAGGTGAAGTCATTGAATCCCATATCTTTGCTGATGCATTGAAGAATTCTTACTCTCATTGTCATTAATTTAAAGTTGGAAAGAAGATTAGAGAATATCTGGGCAGATAAGCCCAATTTATTTTAGCTTATTTTATTTTTACAAATAATCCCAGTGAAGGAGAGAAATTTTAAAATACTTTTCTGAGGTCATACTTCTAATAACCTGAGTCAAAGAAACATAAACTTAGAGGTTCTGAGCTGGAACAGACATCAGAGGCCATCTAGTCTAATGTACTCATTTTATAATTAAATCTGAGAAAAGTGAGCTCCCTGACCTTAAGGAACTGATGCTCTCTAGAAGTTGTAGAACAACATCCTAGTCTACATCAATTATTCAATCATTAATTATTATTACTACTTGCTATCAATTATTAATGATTAATTGATCATTAATTATTCAACTGTGAACTGAGATAGAATCAAATATTATTTTACAAGGGAAGAATAGGATCCAGACATGTGACATCACTTGCTTAATCACATTAAAAGCAGAAGTCTGACTAGGCCCAAAACCTCTTGATTGTTCAATCAGAGAAATTTACACTCACTCATGCTGTCCTTTAAGGCAAGGCTCCTTAAACTCTAGGTCACAATCTCATATGGGATCACATAACTTCATAAATGACCCCTTATGGGGTCACCCAAAAAAATGGAAATAGCAAAAGGTTTTAAATATTCTGCAAGACTTAATTCTTTATGTAAAACTAAACAAGTAATCTATCTCATTAGTGGGCAAATATTCTTTTATCTTTAATAAATGATAAAATCAAGTGTAAAGGAAAGAATTGTTTTGAAATAAATCTTTTTATTATCAGTAAGTTTTTAATTTGCATACTTATTTTATATACCTATATATCCATGGCCTAAAATTTTCTCAGGTGAAAAGGAGTCGCAAATGGAAGAAGTTTAAGAAATCTTACATTAGGGCAGTGGACAAAGAACCCTGGACCTCTGGCTCTATTACTTCTGAAGACAAAAGTAAACCAAATATACAGGCTAATAAAGAAATTTAATTCAGGACAAATTGGATAAGCTGCCTTGTTATAATGCAGGATGGCTGGTTCACTTCCTATACATTCTTAATATTGCCAAATATAGACTACAGAAGAATTAAATTTTGTTTTATCTATATAGAGTCGACTAATAAGTGCCTAACCCGTAATCTGCTTATGAAAGTGGCTTTGATTGTTTTAAAGAGTCATTTCTAAATTATCTATGGAAAAAAAAAGAAAAAAAAGTCTCAAGTCTGGAGAATAATCATTTAAAGTAATGAGGCTAATTAAAATTGTTAAGCAATAACTTTTGTGTGTGTGTGTTTATTTTGTCAGGATAAAAAGCATGAATTTAGTCAATTTATGAATATTTTATATGTTTATGTGTTGCCCTTGAGGATATTTCAATGGTCACAAGTTAAAGAGAGACAGATTTTGAAGCAACACAAGGAAATGATCTCTGATAACTAGAATTACCTAAGGGTATAATGGAAAATGTTAGAAAATAGTGATTTCCCCATTACTGGAAGTGTTGAGCAGAGGCTGGATGACTATCTCTCCCTGGATCATAGCATTATAGATTGAAAGTTAGAAGGATCCTTGGAGGTCATCCAGTCTGAGCTCTTTTTTTTTTTAAAGATCAGGAGAGTGAAGCATGGAGAAATGATGAGTGGGGCCTAAGGTCGCACAGGTCATAATTAGTACAGACATGAGTCAAACTTAGGCTCATTGGCTCCATACCTATTCTTCTGGCCACTGTTCCACACTGCAGATGCAATTAATTCATAGGAAGATAAGTTGGATTAAAAGACCTGTAAAGGACTAATTAAAATTCTGTGATTCCAAAATTGTATAATTTTTTCTTTTGTAAATTGCATCATATTTAAATACCCCGTGAAAGATGAATAATTAAAAAAAACATAATGGGAAGTTCTTTTGAAAATATCGTGATTTCTTTTATAAAGTGAATCAGTTCTCTTTATCCCTTGTTCCTAAAGGTATTTTGTAAATTCATAATTTTTTCTCTTATAAAAAAAAATCTTGTTGCAATATTGCATAAGGCACCAGCTTCAAGGCCAGACAGATATAGATTCAAGTATAGTTAACTCTTCCATGTCACTACTTTTCCCATTGTGATTTCAATATATTGTGGATCAGAATGAAAAAATAAATGAGGATTTTGGGGGGGGGGGGTTGTGGAATCTGTAGGTGACATGAGGAAGTCAGCAGACAATACAGAGTCTATGACCAAATACTTAACCCAAATTTTATGGTAAGGTACTGTAAACACCTTATAAAAACAAAGAAGAAATTCAGTCTTATTCTCTAGTACAAAGGAAGGGTCAAAAAATTTTGCACAGATTTTCCATATCATGTGACACTCTGCCCCCAACACCATGATGCGGAAGGGCTTAATTGTACTGCCTTCTGAAAAGGCTGCTAGAGCTCAAGACTACTCACTAGGAGTAGAAATTGCAGAGAATGTGACAGATTCCATTGGCAGAGAAAATTTCCTCTCTTTGGATTTCACTTTACCAGTGAAACTGCAGATCCATTCCCTATTCCTTTCCCTTTTTTGATACAGATACTCAAGGGATCACTGGAGAAGGTTATTTCTTACTACAACCATCAAAGAATATTTTATAATTTTTACATATCCATAGAGGTTGCCTTCATAGAGAAAGACCTTTAGGGATGCATTTTTTCCTATTAATCTAAAATCTTCTTTTCAGAGTCAACAACAACAAAACACAGTAGCATTTTGTTTTCTTTGCATTTTTCAATCAAAAATTGTATGACTATGGAGACGTAGTTAGTCATAAATTATCAGTTATGAAAGCCTCCCTCTTTCTCTCTTAATGCTTCATTAAGGATACCCTTGATACATGTGTAAATTGTCTCCATAAAAAATTTTAGAGATAAGAAAATAGACAATTAGGATGATAGTCACTGATCTGCCCTCTCAATCACCATTTTAAAAATACACCATCAACTTTTTTTCCCACTCTTTCTACTTCAAAATCAATAACCTTAACTTTTCGAAATTGTGTTCTCAGTACCATGGATATCTTATACTCTTACCTGTCCCTATTTAGTTAGTCTTCCCTATAAAATTTTAATATAAAATATTTTCATTTTTCAAAATTAAAGAATTACCAAATTTTAGGAGAAAATGGTGTCAATATGTCCTAAATCTCTTCTGAAAAGTAGTTCCCCACTACAGAGAACTCAATATATCTTCTGTTGGTAGACTGTTGGGATGTGTACCTCAAGAGGCTGCACGTCAGGTTTCTACATTTTTAGGATTTTCCTCTTACATCATATCTCGTTGTTATTGTTCTCCCACCACTTATGTCATATCTGACTATATATGAGATTCTTTTGGCAAAGATTCTGGAATTAATTGCTATTTTCTTCTCCAGTTCAAGTTACATATGAAGAAACTGAGGCAAAAAAAAAAAGTCAAGGGACTTGCCTGGGGTCACACATCTAGTAAATGTCTGAGGCTATATTTGAATTCATGTCTTCCTGACTACAGAATAGGTGCTCTATTCATTGCCTATTTATTAATATCAACATGCTAGTGCTAGTATTTCTTTCTGGATCTAAAAAGTATAAATATGAGCCTTCTTTCACATGGAAGCCTTCATGTATTTAAAGATATCTATTATATCTAGAATTTTCCTTCCTCCTTCCTAAACACTCCCAACCATTCTTCAACTGATCCTCATGAAATGACACTTTACTATTCTTGTCTCGTACTACAATACAGTTTATCAATATTTTCCTAAAATGTCATGCAATTAATTGTTAGAATCCTACCTAGCACAGGGGAACTTATCACGTGGTATATTCTTCTTTTAACATAATCTATGATGACATTAGTTTTTGGGGGGCAGTTATATCATACTAATGACTCACTTTAAATTTACAGTTACCCAACAAGATTATGTGATGATCAACTGTGATGGATTTGGTTCTTTTCAACAAGGGGGTGATTCCAATAGACTTGTGATGGAAAATGCTGTCCTCATCCACAGAGAAAATTACAGAGACTCAATGTGGATCGAAGCATTGTGTTTTTACTTTTTTTGTTGTTGTTGCATTTGTTTGCTTGCTTTTTTTTTTCATGTTTTTTCTCTTTTGATATGATTTTTCCTATGAAGTATGATGAATATGGAAATATGTTTGGAAGAATTGCACATGTTTAAACTATATTGGATTGCTTTCTATCTTAGGGAGGCGGGAGGGGAGGAGAAAGGGAGAAAAATTTGGAAAAGGAAGTTTTGCAAAGGTGACTATTGAAAATTATTTTTGTATGTATTTGGGAAAAATAGTATTAAATTGCTTAAAAACAAACTTACAATTACCAAAGTTTTCATTCATTTTTAGAAAACTCGCTGCCTGATGCCTATTCCATCTATGCATATGCAGTTGATTTTCTGAATCACAGATTAAATCTTTACATTGATTGTACTCAATTTCATCTCAGATTAAGCTAAATTTTCTGGACTTTGAAGAGTTCTGTAGTTCCTGACTCTGTCATTATGTAATAACTTTCTCTCTAAGGTTTATATCATCTATAGTTGATAAGCATGAATAAGAATATTAGACTATATCAGCTCCCACAGATCAATGAGGCAATCTATTGAAGACCTTTTGCTAAGCTGACTTCAAACAATTAACAAATATTCTTTGGTTCCAGCCATTTAATTCATTTGAATATAATTATGCCACAAGAAGAATATGTTGAATTTTAATGAATATTTGACTAAAATCTCAATAAACTATTATAGAATTACCTTGATCTATCAGTGTTACTTCTATTAAAAGAAAGAATCAAGATTATTTTAGAATGGTTCATACTTGATTCCTCCATTCTGACTCTTGATGGTACTTCTTCCTTTTCCAAATCATCACTTACCACCTTTTTAATAATACATATATGAATTTAAATAGGAATTAGATTCAGCCTCATTCCCCTGTAAAAATGGACAGATTCTATTCTCTCTACTCTGTCCATTTTTGAATATTGTTACCATTGTCCCCCAGTTAAATATCACTAGTTGTGGTTCAATAGTTACATCCTCCAGATCTTTCAGTAAATGAAGAATAATTACCTCAAGAACTGCTATACATATGATTGATTAGTTAGTGATCATTGTTAGTGATGTCTGAAAGAGGATGGGAAATAGAAAATCTATTGAGGCAATTTCAATTACTAAACATCATTAAGTCCGTCACACTGTTATAATTCAGTTGTAGTTATTCTTCTTGCATCCATGATGATGATGATGATGATGATGATGATAATGATAGTTAATAAAAATGGACAACATTCATTTATTTTAAGGTCTGCAAGAGGCTTTTTAAATGACTTGTTTTACAATTCCATTTCAGGGCCAGGAAATATGCATATTATTATCTCCAACCAGCTTATGAGGAAACTGAGACAGAGTTTGTGACTTGTCCATGATCACATAGCTAATAAGTTTCAGGTGGCAGATTTGAACTGAGGTCTTCCTTACTCCATATCAAATACTATCTCAATTGTACAGTCCAGCAGCATCTAAATGATAAAAATAATTATACAATCTCTGGAAAATCTGTTTAATTTTTATCCAGTTATTGTCTTCCTTCAAGTTAATCGAGGACTAACCTCAAACTTTCTCAAAATATCCTGGCCCTGAAATGGGATTACAGGCTCAATTACTGACATCTGGCTCAGCTGCAGAAATCCTACAACTCTACTAGCAAAACAGTATTTTTTTTTTAGCTGATCAGACATTACTTATGCTAAATCTTCACTCCATACCCAATACTTCTTTCTCCATTAACCTCCTGACATCAGGATCTTTCAGAGCTGAGACAGAATGCAGAGCACATTAGCTCTTGGCAAGCAAGGCTCTGCACGGCTGAGGGGGTTAAAGAGTCAACACATTTCCCAAAATTTGGCTCTAGGTAAAAGTCATCCTACTTCTGACTAACGATTGGTTAGTTTGTGGGTAGATTATTAGCCAGTGGCAAATAGTTCTAACCCAATTTTGCATCTTTCAGAATTATAATAAAATTGATTGCAAATGCAAAGTGCTCCTGGGTTATTTTTCCTACCATGATCTTCAATAAAATGAATTTCTCCTAACCCTATAGAATCTAAAAAATTCAGTTTCTTTAGGCCAATGCAGGAGAAGTCAGTCGCTCTGGAACCAATCAAATCCTTAAATCCATTTTTAACCTGAGAAATATATTATACAAATGATATATCAATAAAATTTACTTTACAATTATGATTTTCAACCTCAAAAGATATATTTATTTTGTAAAGTAAAATGTAGGGACAAATCCCTAATTTAGCAGAGAGAGGTGGAGGATATGAAAACAGATTGTTGAACTACTGCGGTCATCATCATAGCTAAATGAATCAAATTTCAGGGATTTGAAAGAATTGGAGTAAGCTTTGAAAAATTTGTTAAAATCAATCAATCAGTTCACTAGAAGACTTCTTTCTCTCAAGAATAGATATCAGTTGAATACGCAATTTTCAGATGTAGAAATTAAAACCATTTCTAGTCATATGAAAAGGCACTCTAAATCATTTTTGATCAGAGAATGTAAATTAAGATGACTCTAAGACCACTACACACCTCTCACATTGGCAAAGATGACAGGAAAAAATAAAAAAAATGGGGGATGTGGGAAAACTAGGATACTGATACATTATTGGTGGAGTTGTGAATGGATCCAGCCATTCTGGAGAGCAATTTGGAACTATACTCAAAGGGCTATCAAGTCCTTTAATCCAGCAGTGTTTCTACTGGATTTGTATCCTAAAGAGATCATAAAGGAAGGAAAGGGATCCACATGTGGAAATATGTTTATGGCAGCCATTTTCATAGTGGCAAAAAACTGGAAACTGAGTGGAAGCCCATCAGCTGGAGAATGGCTGAATAAATTATGGTAAATGAATATTGTGGTATATTATTTTTCTATAAGAAATGACCAGCAGGATGATTTCAGAGCAACCTGGAGAGACTTATAGGAACTGATGTTTTATGAAATGAGCAGGACCAGGAGATCATTTTACATGGCAACAACAAGATTATATGATGATCAATTCTGATGGATGTGGCTCTTGTCAACAATAAGATGATTCAGGCCAGTGGCAAGAGATTTATGATGGAGAGAGCTATCTGCATCCAGAGAGAGAATTGTGGGAACTGAGTGTACATCATGATATAGTATTTTCACTTTTTGTGTTGTTTGCTTGCATTTTGTTTTTTCTCATTTTTTTTTTCCTTTTGGATCCGATTTTTCTTGTGCAGTTTGATATTTGTGGAAACATATATAGAGGAATTGCACTTGCTTAACATATATTGGATCATTTGATGATTGGGGGAGGGAAGGCAAAGGAGGGAAACAAATTAGAACAAGGGTTTTATAGGGATGAATGTCGAAAACTGTCCATGTATATATTTTGAACATAAAAAGCTATAATTAAAAAAAAAGAATAGATAACGGCTAATCAACCCAGAAACATACTTAAGTACCTGTGCACCAGCCATTATGTTAAACACCATCAAATATCACTATTTGCATAAAGAGTAGATGATGGATTATTCATGCTGTAGGGAAGTAAGTTTAGGTTTAATTCCTAGAAACAACTAAAATTGTATCATTAAGCAGGAAATTAGTGATCATTTATAAGAAAATCAGGAGTGCTATTAAACAACATTGAACAAGAACCAGCCAGACTTACATTATTATTTCTTTTTTTTTTATGCTCAAGGTCACAGGATTGGTTGGCCATGGAGATGACACAGAAGTAATATGTAAAACAGATGGATTTCAGTAAGACCTTAAATAATTCAGGACATGCTTTGTGGATTATGTGAAGAAAACAAATGATTAGTGCATGGAAAAGAGGAAAATAAGCATTTATATAGTGTCTATTATGTGCCAAGTTCAAAAAATTATTTCATTTAATCCTCACAATGACTCTGGGAGTTAGGTACTATAATTATCATCATTTTATAGTTGAGGAAACTAAGGCAAGCAGAAATTAAGTAGCTCACTCAAATCACACAACTAATAAGTTTCTGAAATTGGATTTGAACTTGTCTCTTTTATATTTTAGATGCAATGTTCTATATATTGTGCCATTGACTGCGTCTATAATGAATCTAATTAGATTTGGTTGGAATTATCTAACAATCCAGTACAAGTATTTTTAAGCACTTCTCTGTTGAGGGTTCTATGCCAGGTATAGGATATGCTTGCCTTCAAGAAAATTACATTTTACTTAGTGGATGCCTAGATCTACAGAATGTAAATATTAATGTTAACCTCTTTGACCATATATTCTTCATTTCATATCTCTAGGGATAACTGAAGGACTTAATCTTATAGTCCCATAACCCTCCATTGACAGAGGAAGAAACTGAGGGGCAGAGAGGTTGTCTGACTTGCCTGAGATCCTCCAGGGAGGAAACCTGGGCACAGGTGTACAGGATTATGCATGTCCTCTTATTTGAATCTCATAACAACCTGGTAAGATAAGTTTTCTTTCTCTCTCTCTCTCTCTCTCTCTCTCTCTCTCTCTCTCTCTCTCTCTCTCTCTCTCTGTGTCTCTGTCTCTGTCTCTGTCTCTCTGTCTCTCTCTCTCTCTCTCTCTCTCTCTCTCTCTCTCTGTCTCTGTCTCTCTCTCTCTCTCTCTCTCTCTCTCTCTGTCTCTCTCTCTCTCTGTCTCTGTTTCTCTCTCTCTCTGTTTCTCTCTCTGTCTCTTTCTCTCTCTCTCTCTCTCTCTCTCTGTCTCTCTCTCTCTGTCTCTCTCTCTCTATCTCTCTCTCTGTCTCTCTCTCTCTCTCTGTCTCTCTCTCTCTCTCTCTCTCTCTCTCTCTCTCTCTCTCTGGTTCTCTGTCTCTCTCTCTCTGTGTCTCTCTGTCTCTCTGTCTGTCTCTCTGTCTGTCTCTGTCTCTCTGTCTCTCTCTGTCTGTCTCTCTGTCTCTCTGTCTCTCTCTGTCTCTCTGTCTCTCTCTATCTCTCTGTCTCTCTCTGTCTCTTTCTCTCTCTGTATTTATTTATATAGATAGATGGATACATAGAAAGATTGATAGATAGATAGATACATAGATAAATAGATAGAGATGTAGGTTTACCTATCTTAACAGAGGGGAAAACAAAGGTTCAGGAAGACTTAGGGACTGACCAATGATCTCACAACTAGTGACTATCAGAAGTTGGATTCCCATCCCAAAGTCCAGTAGTCTCTCCTCTACCTGATGTTTCTTCTGTTATTTAGGAAAACATCCTTTTGACATTAATTTAATTGGAGAGAGAGGTAGTTGATCCATGTTTATGCCAACCCCTGACAAGTAGCCCAATTCTGAATTTTATGGATGAGGAAACTGAGTGCCAGAGAAGCTAAGAGACTTAGACAATCTGAATGAGTGCTGGCAAGCAACTAATCTCTCTGTGCTGCAGTTTCTGCTTTGGTAAATTGAAAAGGAGGAGTACTATTATTTTTTTAAAGATATATCCTGATAATAACTAACACTCTATGGTTTGAAGGTCATAATTTTATTAGTAATAATCAAGTATCTTAGAAAACTTTCTACTACCATTTCAACGGAAAATCAAAGACTATGTATATTATTGAAAGGAAATTGATAGGACACCATTTAGTTGAGCAGAAATGCACTGCCAAATTTAAAAAAAAAATCAAAATACAAAGCATCTTTGCCAAGAACCCATATTAGCATTAGTGAGGATGGAAATAACAGTAAATGTGTTTCCATCTCCAGTAGAGCCAGGAAAAATCAGTTACAACCCAGAGCTGTTGGCAAAGGCATTTGTTCACCCAGATTATGAAACTGAAAGTACAGAGCACATTATTAAAACCCTGTGCTTGTTTGTTTCAGAGTATTCAATCTATCTCAGTCAGCACTTCTCTTTAAATGCAGCCTTCAAATTGCCCATTCCTCCTCTTATAGAAATGTCTAATTTGTTTGAATGTTATATCTTTCCAAATGCTGGGAGAGCACACAGTCAAGACATGGGTGGAAATGAGGAATCGTCTCTGTGGGCAAAAATAGAGGAGAATGTTCACAATTATATAATTTTTAAAAAATCTTTTATTTTCTCTTTTAATCTCCCTCCCCTGACTTTTCCCAGTCATTACATTGTTTCCCAAACTTTTACTTAGTTTTTGCAAATTCCTATCTCCTCAAGAGTTGAGATGATTTCATATTCTCCTTCTTTCTCAGCCCAATGTCTAGACAAGGTGTGAAACATAGTAGGTTCTTGGTTAATGCTTGTCACTGATTGAATGATTGGGTCTTACCACCCAATCAGGGGTAAGGGTGGCTTGGGGGGAAGGTATGAACTTTGGGAATGGAGGCAAGCTGCTCTTTAAGAAAATGCAACAGCTCAAAAATGTCAATTTACAAAGAAGATGTGAGGTAATGAATACTTATAAAAGAATCATTTGCTTTGCAAGAGGGTAAATAGAAACTATTCATAATGTATTTCAATATGAGTCCATAAGCTGAACAAAAGTTTATATAAATTGGCATTGGGGGAATATGGCTGTTGTGTAGAATAGGATTCACCTGAATTGATCCCTCTGGGGCTTGGCTCTACATAGATCTGGTCAAGGTCAAGGAAGTCTGACTATATTAACGCTCTTCCTAATGAACTTAGACACACACACACACACACACACACACACACACACACACACACATATACAGATCCTAGACAAGAAACCAACTCTACTTCCAGGCATTTTATTGGATTAGTTGCTAGTTCTCAATCCAATCCAAGTCAAGGTTAATCTTAGACCTTGGAGGAACCATATGTGATCTGTCGTTTTCTGACACTCTAGTGTATTAACACTGCACCGCTGTCATTTTAATAACTATCTGGGATTAACTACTTGTCAATTGGTCAGTATTACTTACTACTCAACTCTACAGATGGGGAAGTGATGCAGACGGATTGTGCCAGACTCATTTTACCCTGGAGATCGGGAGACATGCAATAGAAGAAGTTATAATAACAGAATTTCATATCTGCGTCTGAAAAATCCAATATACTCAAGATAGATTGATGGATTTTTAAGAGTTTCTAAAGTCCTCTAGCTAAGTATAAAATCTCATAGCCACTAAAATCTGTACTCTATTCAGAGTTTGGGCTAGTACAATCTAGATGGAAAGTAACATAGGAGAAGCTATTTGGGCAATCCCATTTCTTTTAGATCAGGCAAAGATTGAGACCCAGTGAATAATGGGGAGGGGAACCAAAGATGTGCTGTTGGATTCATATGCGGTTTGTACATTGCTCGATATAAACTGCCATTTGATCAATTTTGTGTAAAGTCTTGTTTATATTTCTTAAAATCCTGAATGTAAACAGCATAGGGGAATAATACATTTGACTTTAAAAATCACAGATTTGGTGAATGAAGAAACAATGTTGACCTTGGGTTTAAACTGGATTCAAAAGTTTTGATTTCAACATTTAATAAAGTCTCAGCTTTGATTATGATTTTATCAAAATGAGACTTATTTTTTATCTATAGAATGGTTTTTGAACTATGTGTAGCACATCACATGTGGTTATGACCAAAGTCCTGTATATCATTAAACACTATGCTAATGTGAGTAATTGTATCAATAATTATAATAATAGCCACAATAATAAATGGAGATGTTATCATTTTCATGGTAAGGAATCTCTAAAAGAGAGCTTTAAATTTTTCAGTAAGTGATAGGTTGGAAATTAAGCAAAACCTTAAAAGCCATCTAGTTTAGGAATCAACAAATATGGCCTAGACACCAAATCAAGGCTGGTGCCTATTTTTTATATGACTCTTCAGAAAAAATGTGATTTTTTTAAAAATTTAAAATAATAAATAGCCTACTGGTCATGGCTTGCCAAACCACAGTCTTGTCTGATCTCTTAAAAAGGAAACTGAGGTCCAAAGAGCTCAAGTTAGACAAAATGTCCAAGGCAGCATTTGAACTGTGATGTTCTAACTCAAATTTTCCAACTCAAAATTATTTCATCTGCCTACTATATGATAAACCCATATCTTGTTTGGAAATAATTTTTATGAAGTCCTTCATCACAGACATAATCTATTTATTGCCTGTTTGCTCAACACATTTTTCTTCAGGATGCTTCTGTTTTCTCTCATGTTTTGGAGAACACTCTCAGTCACAAAAAGTCAACTTCATCAGTAAGAAATGAGAGAAGTATTGCTGACCAAGGTGGTATTAAATGTATCTGGAGCTTTCAGTGGATTGAGCAACTCAATACCAATCAACAAAATAATGTGGCAGCCACAGAAGATAATGCTACTCTAGAGTGTATTAAAAGATGTCTAGTGTTTTGAATAGGAAAGTACTAGGTAAGTAAGTCTGTATTGTCATATGTTTTAAAGATATCTGAGTATGATTTTCATTCTAGGTAATTAATTTTAAGGTTGACATTGGTAAGCTCAAAAATGTCTAGAAGAGGATGACTAAGAGGGTTAGAATACTGAGGATGACGAGTGAAGAGTTCAGGGGTCATTAGCCATGGGAATTATTCCCCACCAGGGTACTTTACTATATATCATATTTTCCCGAAAATCATTATTTTTCAAGAAGAAATCAATTTGAAAACACACACCTATTCAGCACTCTAGCCTCTGCAGTCCTTCTTTTTCACTGATTAAAGAGAGTAGAAAATGGACAGCAGGGAAGTCCTCTTTGATTCTCCTCCATTTAAAGAAGGCACCTAAATAATCTTCTCTTTTTTCCCTCATTTCCCACATACTACTTTCTGGACTTCTTTATAGAAATTCATTGTTATTCAAGATGAAATCAGTTCAGAAACTCAAGCCTCCCAATCTTGGCTGCCTTCAACAATCCTCTCTCCACTATTTCCCCTCATCTTACAGTAATCACCTTCTCTCGACCCTTACGGCTTCTTTTTCATGTAATCTCAGTTAGATTGTGAGCTCGTTCAAGTCTTCTTTTGTAAAATCTCTTTGTCCAATCATGTAGAACTCTTTATTACTCCATTTGGGGTTTTCTTGACAAGGGTACTAGAATGGTTTGTCCTTTCCTTCTCCAGCTCATTTTATAGATGAGGAACTGAGGCAAGCAGTATTAAATAGCGTGTTTATAGTCACACAGTAATTTTCTGAGGCCAGATTTAAACTCATTAAGATGAATCTTTTTATCTGCTTTCATTTATTAGTTCTGACTTTGATAATAGTGGTCCCAAAAAATTTAAAGAGTCCTATATAGACTTATAAGCAGAACTAGGACCAATGAGAAGATGCTGAGAAGAAAATTGAGGTTTTTGCATAATGAAAAACAAAATCAATCATCTTTTTTTTTTTTTAATGCCATTCTTCCAACTGTCCTCCAAAGGTATATTACTTTTCTCCTCTTCTGACCTGTGAGGTCACTGAAGGTGACATCTTATATTGGACATCTTATGTATTATATATTACATAATATGTAATATATGTTATATTATATATTATATTCCCTGTAACAAAACATCTTAAAATTTCAGGTGTGAGCCCACATTGAATACAGAGATCATAAAAAATTGGCAACAGTAAAAGTATCAAGAATTCTGCCAAGTTTTAATTCTTTATATAAAACAAAAAAGTAATTCATTTCATTAGCATGCAAATTTCTATTTTTTTTCTTCAATGGTAAAATCATATACATACCAATGAATGCCTAAAATAAATTTCTTTATTTTTTCTTATCAGTAAATGTTTGTTTTGAATACTGTTTTATAGACCCATGTAGCTGGGATCATGTAAAATTTTCTCAGGCAAAAAGGATTTCAAGTGGAAAAAGTTTAAGAAGCCCTGTCCTCTGTTATCAAGCATCAAACAGGTTACTCAGTGAATCAAGTGATTGCTTTTTAAAATATTAAAATGACAAATCCTTCCAAAAACTTAGATGTCTCTCTCTCCTCATATCTTGTCCAAGACTGTCTTATGAACAAAAAATGCTAAGCAAAGAGGGATTAAATCATATTTCATTCCATTTATTAATAAGCAATCACTTTACAGCAGGTACTATGTTGGTCCTACTAATATCAATTTAAAAGCCAAATAAGCCCTGCCCTCAAGGAGTTTGCATTCTATTTAAAAGGATCATAGTCCATATTCTTACATTAAACTGAATTTGTGATTTCATCAACGTGGATGTTCTTTTCCATAATACAAAACACCCTGTGCCATTCTTAACCGTTAACTCTTAACTTAACTTTTACAAGGATGGGATGTCCAAGTTGTAGCCTCAGGGTATCCACCCAATGTGGTAAGTGACTTTTGAATTTTGCTTGACATGTAAGGATACTAGTTTGAATACAATCTACCTTACATCACTTACAGACAAGTAGCCAACATATCTTGTCTTTAAATCATATATATTCTTCATGTTATCCAGTGGTCCTCAAACTTTTTAAACAGGCGGCCAGTTCACTGTCCCTCAGACTGTTGGAGGGCTGGACTATAGTAAAAACAAAACCTCACACTCTGTCTCCATCCCTCAGCCCATTTGCCATAATCCAGCAGGCCGCATACACATCTTCAGTGGGTGCATCTGGCCTGTGGGCCGTAGTTTGAGAACCCTAAATTGTTATCTATTATTCTTGAAAGACTGATGGTGATAGAGGGTACTAAAATATAAAAATATATAAGTATTTTAAAATTTTAAAAGTATATATGATAAGAATGAGTGAAAGGAAAGGAAAGGCAAGAAGAAAGAGAAGAAGTGTGAAAGGAAAAGAAATGTGAAAGAAAGACAAAGAGAAAAAGAAATTAAAAAGAATGAAAAAGAAAAGGAAGGAAGGGAGGGAGGGAGAGAAGGAGGAAGGGAGGGAGGAAGGAAGGAAGGAAGGAAGGAAGAAAGGAGGGAGGGAGGGAGGGAGGGAAGGAAAGAAGGAAGGAAGGAAGGAAGGAAGGAAGGAAGGAAGGAAGGAAGGAAGGAAGGAAGGAAGGAAGGAAGGAAGGAAGGAAGGAAGGAAGGAAGGAAGGAAGGAAGGAAGGAAGGAAGGAAGGAAGGATAGTTAGTAGTAATCTGGAAATCTATCCCATAAGTTGCGATACCTAAACTATGCTTTGAAGAAAACTCAGGATTTGGGAGGATACAGTAGAAGTAGACAGAAATAGAAGATACAGGGAAGTGAAATCTTGGGCCTTGAAGTTGTGAGCATTCCACTGACATTAGAGAGCTGGATTGTAGTCCTTATTTATGGCAAGTACTTGACAAGTTGATATTTTAAGGGGATTGGACAACTACTCTAGTGCAAGTTATAAACGTGAATAACCCCAAATCTTTGTAATCAGCCTTTAACAATGAAGATCCTGGAGCTGCCATCTATTTTAGGCTAGGACCAAAGAAGCTTAGGCATTGGTGTGATGTGAGTCAATTAACTTTCCCAAGGAAATTCAAACCAACCACTGGTCACCATCAGTTTAAATGCCCATATCTAACTATTTATATTGTATAAATTATATATGAAAATAAGAATTAATAAATGAATAATACATGATGGGATAAATGAAAGACTCACAAGGGCACCTTTCACTTGCAGAGATAATTAAACATGAAATAATCATATTAAATACTATCTAAAAACCCACTTGTTCATCTTAAATTCAGCTCCATTAAAGTTCCTTTGAGAAGAGTCAGACAATCAATTCCTTCTTATAACTTTGTCAGGGAGGCCCCTTTTTCCCTCTGCATCAGTACAAGACACAACTCAAAGTACCCTCTGTAGGTGAACAGTATCGAGACTTTAAAACTCTAATTTTTTTTAGAATTAATTAAAAATTTTTCCTTGAGGTAATAATCTGTCACATCTATCCTAACTTGTCCTTAAAGTTCCTTTCTAAAGCCATTAATACTTTCATTTTGTTTATAGAGTTCTTCTATAACTGCTGTACTCCATAGGAAGCTACTCTTGACTCTTTGTCTCCTGAGAAAGACAAAAAAGAATTTACAAAAGGTGTAAAAGTAATCAGATGTCCATCCCCATCTTTCTTCTTTCATCATACAAAAAACATTATTTTTAACTATAAAATATTGTGCATATAAGTCAGGTAGTCAGCTAGGATTGAGCATCTACTGTGTGCCAGGTGCTATTCTAAGTGCTGGATAAAAAGTAATGAAAAGAACAGTTCCAGCTCCCCAGGAGCTTATCTCTTCATCACGTTCTTAGATGCCTGATTTGGATTGTTTAGGACTTTATGAATTCCACATTAAGAATTACTGTTTTAGGGGAAGACTGGGGAAGAGAGTCTTGGTATCAATACAAGGCCACAATGGCCTCGGAGACGGTTCACGGACTATGGCTCACCTGCTGTTTCCCTTTAATAGACTCTGTACCCCACTTGGGACTTCTTGTTTTCCGTATCTTACACTGGGATATCATGCATCTATGATGTGGGTCAATATTTACTCTTATGGATCTTAATAAATTACATAAGATTATAAAGCAAACCAAATTATGTATATATTTTATTTTAATAATATTCTTTATTATATAAGGTATTTTCAGTAGAATCAGGGGAGATGGTTATGGGAGAAATTTAAATTAAATTAAAAAATAAAAAAACATCAACAAAATTAATTTAAAATAAAGAAAAAAAGTCATTTTTTTCTCAAGTCAAATTTGTAGAGCCATAAACATCTATCCAGAGAGTGCTCAGGCACCATAGATCCCAAGTTATTAATCCTTGTTCTAAGAATAGATAATGGTAAGAGACTTCTGGGACAAATACAAGGCCAGGAGAAAGTATGCAGACTAAGAATCACCTGCCATTTTGCTTTAACAAATATGGTGACCCACATTAGCATCTGTAACATTTTCTTGAAGATTTCTCACACTAAAGTGGCATTTATCTATGAAATAATCCAAAGCTTTTTCTAGGCTCTTTTTTAATAATAGCTTTTTATTTTCAAAATATATATAAAGATAGTTTTCAGCATTCACTTTTGCAAAACCAAACTGTCTCCCTCCCTTCCCTTGACAGCAAGTAATCCAATATATGTTAAATATGTACAATTTTCCCATGCATATTTCCACGTTTATCATGCAGCACGAGAAAAATCAGATCAAAAAGGGAAAAAATGAAAAAAAAAAGCAAGCAAACAACAAAAAATAAATGGGGAAAAAACTATTTTGTGATCCATATTTAATCCCCATATTACTCTTTCTGGATGTAAATGGCTCTCTCCATCACAAGTCTCTTGGAATTGGTCTGAATCACCCCATTGTTGAAAAGAGCCACATCCATTAGAATTGATTATCACATAATCTTGTTACTGTGTAAAATGTTCTATTGGTTCTATTCACTTCACTTGGCATCATTTCATGCAAGTCTCTCCAGGCCTTTTAAAAATCATACTGCTGATTGGTTTTTTGTAGAACAAGGATAATCTATAGCATTCATATATCATAACTTATTCAGCCATTCATTCCCCATCTGATGGGCATCCACTCAGTTTCCAATTCCTTGTCACTACAAAAAGAACTGTTCCAGACATTTTTGCACATATGGGTCTTTTTCCTCTTTTATGATTTCTTAGGGATAAGGACACAGAAGAGAATCTAGGTTACAGCAGAGTATGCACAGTCTGATAATTTTGGGGGCAAAGTTCCAAATTGCTCTCCAGAATGGTTGGAACACTTCACAACTCCAACAATGTATTAGTGTCCCAGTTTTCCCCCTCCAACATTTATCATTAATGTTTCTTGTTATTTTAGCCAATCTGAGAGATATTTGCCTTCTGTAATTGTGTTTGGGGTCTCACAGCTAGTCTGCTAATCCATTGACTTCTGAACCAGGACAGAGTAGCAAACAGTGCTGTATCTTGATTATAAGTCTCTCATTAGATTCTCCCAGCACTTGAAAGACCTTCCACCCTGGGTCCCTGTTCTGTGTTGTATTGGGCTGCAACCCTTTCCCATCTTGGCCACAGGGAAAAAACATATTTCCTAAAGTTCTGCTGGAAATACCTTCAGCCGGAAATTTATTTCACTCCACATATTTGGGGTTTCTGTCACTCCAAAGCCCATTCAGAGGCTTGATCTGGTGTTGATCTGAGGAAAAACTCAGGCAAAGATTTGTCTACTCTCTACTGTCTTCTTGCCTCTGCCTTCTAGCTTCTTAAAGTAGAGGTTCTTATTTAAAGTTTTTATGTGTAATTTTTATGGAAGTTTATGCACACCTTTTCAGAACAATGTATGTAAATGTATGTAATAAAATGAAATGTATGTAATAAAATACTTAGGTTTAAAAGGGAAAACAAAGGTTGATGGAAAAAAAAAAAAAGGTTGTCTTTTTTTTTTTCTATTTAAGTTCATAAATCCCAAGAAATCACATGAACCTAAAATTAAGAATTTCTATACTAGGATACAGGGGCAGGATAATGTTGAGATCAGTAAAAAAAAAAATAGAGTTAACACCTATGTCTTTTAAGAAGGTCTAAGAACTAAAGCCCATGTATTGTAGCTCCTTAATAGTTTGTATGACTCCATGTAAAAGTCTTGGAATCTTTTCTTGTGTATTTCTCAACCAGAAATGTGAAGCAGCCTTGAAATGGAGCAAAGCCATTTTTTAGCTCTGAAAAAGAGGCTCCTAATAAAATAAATGTTTCCTTAAAAAGAAAACCAATGATTAGTTTAATATTTTCTTTTTTTAAAAATATACTTTATTATATAGGGTATTCTCTGGGAGGACAGAAGGAAAGAGCTACTGAGAAAAATGTAGGGGATGTAGCAACAAAAGTTATTAAAAAGAAAATTAAAATAAAACAAATAATCATTTTTCTGTCCAAGTTCACAGACTTCCCAAAATTTATTCTCAAACTATTTAGGGCTCTTTGAATACTAGTTTAGACTCTAAAGGGAGTCTGAGCCAAGAAATTTCTGGGATCCCTACAAAGTTGCAATAGTCAGGAAGACCTTGCTTTTTAAAGAGTTCAAACTGGACCTCAGGCACTAATTAGCTGTGTGATCTTGGACAAATAGCTTAACCCCGCTTGTCTCAGTTTCCTCATTTGTAAAATGACCTGGAGAAGAAAATGACAGTGTCTTTGACAATAAAATACTTAATGGGGCCTCAAAGAGTCAGCACTAACTAAAACAACCAAATAACAACAACAAATACCTCCCATCAGCATTCTGGAACTTCTTCTTGAGTGTTTTATCTTATTGAGATATCACATATCAGTGAAATAGTTAACACTTTCTCTAAGCCATAAGCTTGGGGCTTCTAAGAGCTTCTTATGTGTCATTCTGTCAAACTTTATGCATTTCTTCTCATAATAATGTTTTAAAATGAATAGTAATATGAAATGAAATCAAAGGTTAATCAAATATTTTCTTTAAATGATATTCTTCATTATAGCTTCATTATATTTTTGAGGTGTAGGAGGTAAGATGCTGGAGATGGAGAAGGATGCTCAGAGAAATTTAGGTGAAGCAAGAACAAAAGATATCAAAAAAATTTTAAAAGGTAAAAGATGCATAGTATATCTATGTGTAAGTAGATATATATATGTATGTATGTATATATACATCCATTGTATATTTACATATGTAAGCAGCTATATTGAGCATATTATATATAGTGTGTCTGTCTGTGTCTGTTCTTATTCAACTTCATAGACAGATGTTCTGTTATCCATCCATGGACCTCTTGAAGCTCCATGGGTCAATAGTAAGTATTTCTTCTCTAAAAGATTCATACAGGGGAAGCTAGATGGGGCAGTGGATAGAGCACTAGTGCTGAAGTCAGGAGGACCTGAGTTCAAATCTGGCCTCAGACACTTAACACTTCCTGGATGTGGACAAGTCACTTAATCCCAGTTATGTCAGAAAAAAAAAAAAGACTCATACAGAGTTTCAGTGTACTCTAATACAGTTCATTGACCAAGGTTTGCCTGCCATTTCTTTAAATATAGCGAATACGAATATTGATATGGACTGGGGCCATTTCTAGCTTCTCAGGAGAGTGAAACAAGAGAATTCTGGGATCAGAAGTTTGACTTGGTTTCCTTCTGGACAGTTCACAGACTTTTGTTCCCTTTAATAGATCCTATGTCCTACATTACTAAGCTTGAATCTCATCTTGGGTAGTTCTCATACTGACTTGTCACACAACTATGAGATGGACTAAGACCTTCCCTATGATTCTATGCCCTACAGGATCATTCTTGAGCACAGGAGATGATTTAAACTGTGATACTTGGAACAATTAGGTAAGTGATTCATTCTTACGTGACTTCCCCAGAATCACACTGTCTGTATGTTTCAGACCTAAACTTTCAAGACTCCAAGTTAGATGATATTTTCTACAGCATAATGCTCTGATGGGAAGATGGAGTTTCAAGGGCAATAACTCCCCAGGTTGTTGGGCCGGAGGCAAATGTAATGAGATAAATGCATACATAATGCACCCCTAGATTAAAATCCTGTCTGCCACAAAGGGGGAACTTAAGGAAGAAAAAAGTGGAGAGTTGTAGAGAACTTGGCTTTCCCCTAAGCATCCTCCAGGGATGGGTGATACAGATAATTGCTAGGGTGAATGGGAAATTGTGCGTACTTGATCTTTATTCTTGAAGAGGTGAGCAGTGGTACCTCCTGGCGAGTTAAAAAGGATTACAAATCCTGTCCAAGAAGAGAGAAAGTATATGGTCAGAGGGACTATATCATCTAAGATATGAAATTAGCACAAAATTAATAGTATCTAACTCCACAAAGGTATCTCTATATGTTTTTTTTTTTTTTTTTAAATGAGGAGAAAGGAGAGGAATTTCAAGGGAACTTGTGAAAAGTTAGCTTTGGACATTAACCTTGATTCTTCTTCCTAGTTTTTCAACTGTTCATGTAAAATAAACATCCTCTGTCCTTCTCTTTGCCAGGCTCCTGACTCCGCCTTTTGGACAATGCAGCTTCATTGAACAGCTGGCAATCACACCCATTCCTGCATCCACAATGGAAAATGCTGAGGTTCATTACACTGGAAAAAAGAATGCCATTTGTTTCCATGCTACCATCTCCCCCTTCCCTAAAGATCAACCATCAGCATTTTTCAATGGCCCTTTTCTTGAAATTTAATTCAGTTACAGTTTCCAGCCCAATCCAGATGGTGGAGCACATGGTAAAATAGAAAGTGAGTTTCCCTGTCAGAGAAGAATATGTTACTGCTCTGGACCACGCAGTAAAATGGAATCTTTGAGAAAGATGACAAAAGATGACAAAGGTACATTAAGAGAAAGTTTATGGGTCTTGAGGGGGGGAAAATCCCAATGTGGTCTTCATTGAGAAGAGTCACTGTTTCCAAAGCTGATATGTTTATACATACAAGATTCTTTGGATGGGGGCAAATATAGGAAGGGGAGTCATGGAATTCTACAATTTACAACTTCCTTCTATTTAGTTCATTCATTCATTCAATAAGATACACTTTATTTTTGTAAATTAATTCATTCGGCACTTCCATTAAGGAGGAAAGTAAAGGATATATAATTGTGTTTGTGGTTGTGGCTGTGGTAGTGGTGGTTATTATTATTAATAATAATAATAATAATAAGTATTATCATGTCTGATTTTTCGTGACAGCACATCAATGCTGTCCCTAAGGCTTATTTTTGCCATTTCCTGTACATGCTTTAAAGGTAATAGAACAAAAGCCTAGAAGCCAAATGATCTGGATTTAAGTAAGATTGTCACACCTCCCAGGTTGTCATCTTACAACCTTTGTGACCTTGAGAAAATTATTTGATTTCCCTGAGACTCAGTTTTCTCATTTATAAAATAATTGATATCCAAGGTCCCTTCCATCTCTTGATCTATAAATTGATAAATGACAGTGACCGTGGAGTAAGTGATTTGACCTCTGTGAACTCCTAAACCATTCTCAAAAATATGAGTTGCCAATCTGTATCTACAAAGAAGATTCCCTACACAAATGGAACTACAAATATGACTCCAAAAAATTAAATAAAGACCAATTTATTGTTATTAATCAGATTTGTTGCTGAACTTGTGACTTAATTAGTATAATAAAAGACCCAGGGAGGAAACTCCTGCTGTCAATGAAGAGCAGCACCTTTTCTGCAACTTAGAATTTGAGAGAATTGTGTATGCTCTTAGGATTAAATGATTTGCTTAAGGTCATATAGACAAGATTTCTTAAAGGCAGGATTTAAAATAAAATCCTACTGAATCTATGGCACCCTGCTTCCAAAAGCCTGTTTAATGATGGATGATAATTGTAATGATGATAAAATATGGGTTCTAATATTATATTGTTTTGTGTTAATCTTGCTGCCAGACATAGGACCCACGCTATATCATTAGGGGTGGCATTTGGAGTCCTGTTATTAGACAATTCACTCTCATTTTTTCTAAGGTAATATTGGGGTGGAGATGAGGGTGGAACAGTGGGATATGTGCCATAATTTTCTTTAAATTTCAGTTCATGTTTGCTCTTTTCCAAAAATGTACTGGGTACTTACTGGTCTATTCCATATCTGTGTGTAAGTCTAATGCCTCAGTTATAAATATGTTTTGGTGGGATGAAAACATCTCATTGATTACAAAAATAGTGCTTTGAGCCTAGTGCTTTCCCCCCACCCCATCTGTGTTAGGAACGGCCCACCCTATAAATATGTGGTGCTATTATAAGAATACGTCTCTTTTCAGGGATAACAATAAACCGGGCTTCTTCAGAATTGTTTTATCCCTTCAAACAAGGCATTTAATCAATGATTGTAGCATTAGTCATGCTGTGGAGGGGGGGTAGTGATGGTAGTCCATTCAAAATATTATTATGTGTTTAACATTATGTGTTCATGTACCACAATCCCATTATCATAATATGGTGCTGATGTTGGGGTATTTCCACCCAGTGTTTGACTTTTCTCTCTTTCTCTTCCAAGACCTCCTGAGCATCATAAAATCAATGCATTGATGCATTGAGATATATATATATATGTTTATATGACATGCATGAAGGGGCCACTACCATCAACGAGCAGGTTAGTGGAAAGGGCCCCAAAGCTTCTGCCTTTGAATAGAATCATGTGAAATAACAATTGATCCAGGATAATTTTTTTTTCAATCTCTCTATGTAGACAGCTTCCCCAAACTGCCATTCTTTATTCTCTTGTGCTTGGCAGGGCAGCTTGGTAAGAGACTGGAATAACATAGGCAAAGGAGGATTAAGTGAAAATGTTTTTGAGCTTATAAATATGGATCATTCAAGCTAAAAAAAAATGACAGAATTGGAAATGAACTGGAGGTGTCCTGTGTCTTTTCTGGGGGTAAACCAGCTGCTTTGGGACTTAGCAGTCATGAGCTTCTGAGTTTTAACCTTAAATTAAACATTTAATAGTATGTGTCCCTCAGAAAATAAATTAATATTAGTAAAATTCAGGTTCCTTGAATTGAAAAAGGATAATAATTTAATCCATTCATATATATATATATGCATATGTGTGTATATATCTATCATCTATCTGTCTACATGGCTTACTTCCAGCAATCCATTATTCCAAATAATAAGTTACCTGCTGTAAATAATCATAAAAATAAAAGCCCAGGAAGTTCTAATATGTGGATGATACGATCGGGGTCAATTTCAAAGTTAACAACAGATGGTTGGCCAACTCTGCCTACTTACTTCCATTAAGCATTATAAACTGTAATGAATCCAAGCACGAGTAGAGTATTCATCTTCAGTGGGACCTCAGTGAGACACATCTCTTCAGACTTTCCTGGATGAATAACTCTGAAAGTTTTGTTTGTTGGTTGGTTTGGTTTTGTTTTTGTTCAGGGTGAGCAGTGGTTCTGGGACATTGGCCAACAGTGCAAGTGAATCTCATTTTAAACTACATATGGGCTCCAGAAGTTCAGAAATCCAGAAAACAGAAGAAATTGGAAATGGAATACCATTTTAAATATTACGCTCTTCAGGCTTCAAAAGGAGACCTGCTGTGACTCATTAGACAAAACAAAGAAGAGTAGCTGCTGGAATTATTGGCCATATGTGTGTGTGTATTGTCATCTATATCTATATTCCATATATATGTGCATATATATATGAATATATATCTACATCTATGATTTTCTAAATCAAGCTTATTTAAGATGGAACCCACTTGTCTCTTAAAGTCTGTTTGGCATCCTTTGGAGCATATTTAATTGGTATTCCAGGAAAGAAAGCTGGAGGTTGTCTGCATTAAACTTGAGTGATGGAGGGAACCTGTGTCCCTCAAATTTAGTTACACATATATATATAGTAAATTTAAAACAGGCACAGATAAGATCTCACCACTTTCCTTCTGCCACAGTGATTCAGGCTGACTACTGAAGTAGCAAAATTAGCTGGATGTAGGGTGTTTAATTTATAGTCAAAAAGAACTGAGTTCAAATTTGACCATTTGTCTGTCTCCAAACAAATCACTTCAAATCTGGCTTCAGCTATCTTTACTAGATCTATGCTGATAGGAATGTCACTTTACTCTGTTTATCTCAGTTTCCCCTTTTGCAAAATGATCTGGGGAAGGAAATGGTAAACCACTCAATGTCTTTACCAAGAAAACTCCAAAAGATATCACAAAGAGTCAGACATGATTAAAACAACTGAATAACAGGAAAATAGAGACAATAATGATAATAATAGTATATATCTCATGGGATTGTTGTGAGAATAAAAAGAGATGATACATATATGTATAAATCACTTTATAAATAATTTTTAAAATTTTAGTGCTATTTAAATGCTAGTTATGCTACTGCTTCTGAAATAATGAATCAGTCTCCTGATTGGTTTCTAAGTGTGTTTTTCCATGTATATATTAAAAGAGAGATTCCCTGCCTCTCAGGCCCTTATATCTTATGGTCTTCAAATTGCAAGGACAATTCCCTATTGGTAGGATGAGATATCTGAGTAAGGCGAGATGAGGAGAGAAGAAAGATGAGCTCTCTACAGATGGCCTCAATTCTTTTGATGAAGTATGAGGTGAGTTCTGAAATGGAGGGCTTTGAGGTAAAGATGGAAAGATTGGGGTAAGGATGGGAAGGATTGAAGAGAGGCAAGCATGTTTGGAATAGCTGCTATAGAGAGTGAAATAGTGAATACATTAGGGAAGAATGCAGTATTTCCCTTGCCACAATGAAAGCCAAATTGAGATTTGTAATAACCTAACTTTGCACTAGGTTCCAATCAGCATGGCTTTGAGATATTTCCAGATTTCATTTAGCGATATTTGAATGTGTGTGAAGAGGTTGTACTGTGGCAATAATCCAGAATTCTGAGGTCAGCAAATTGTAATCAGTAATAATAAAAGAAGAGGATAGTATAGAGTTAAATGGATTCACCAAGGACTTAAGATAGCAAAGGAGGAGTATAACCAGGGCAAGATGGTAGCCAAGTAAGAACTGAGGGGTGAGCCGAATGGAAATCACAAAAATGATAAATAATAAGGTTTTAGGCGTTAGAAAAAGGTGAAGTAACAGAAGAGTATAATAAAATAAAAGAATTTTAGAATTCTTGAACGCAGAAGTCGACTTCGGTGAGTAATGGCAAGATCTAGGATACGACCATCTTTGTACTTGGCTGAGATAAGGAAGAGAAAGTAGGCCATGGAAAATGAGTGGATCAAGGGATTCGAAGTTAAAGTATTTGAAGAAGCACCAAATATTATAGATCAAGATTCCCTTGCATGAAAGTAGGTGATAGGAAGAGAGAAACACTGTGATCTAAGTAATGAGTCTCTTCTTGCCCTTTGTCTTTCAATCTTTACCTTTCTGCATTTCTATGTTTCTGTCTCTCTCATCTTAAACCTTCCCAATATATTGGCTCTTTTCCTTGTTACCTATAAACATGGCTATATTTCACCTGTCTTTAAGCAAAACAGAAAGTAAATCTTAAAAGAACTAAAAATCCCTGGCTGGATTGTATGCATTGGCATTCTTGCCAGGTCTCATCCCCTGACTCATCTCTCTTTTGTCTTTACACTTTATCTACATTTAGTGCCCCTCCTTTTTCTTTTTTTCATAGTCTATATATTCTAAAACACATCTGTGCTGACTAGGAACATTACAAATTCATGATATCCAACCTCAATTGGGCTCTCACTGAAGCAAGGAAATCCTTTTATTCTTCCCTAATTGATTCCCTTATTCCCCCTTCACAGAAGTGATTCTAAATCTCTTCTTTCTTCTTCAATCTTCCCATCCCTTTTCCATCCCTCTCCCTTGAAGCTGATGACTACTTCTGTTATTTTGCTGAGAAAACCGATTTCCCTCTCTTCTAAGTATTTTCATCTAAAACCTTTTTGACATCATTCTCCATTCTCTCTGATAAAGCTATGTCTCTCTATTTACCATTGTATGTGAATCCTTCTATATATTACAAAAGGCTCTGAATGATAATACTTTAAAACTATGTAAAGTCTCAGAGTCTAAGAGCTCAAAGACTGAGATCTTGTTAAGAACAGAGACTGTCTTTCACCCTTTTTATATTCCTAAAACTTAACACATTGCCTGACACACAATAGGCACTTAATAAATGTTTGTTAATTGGTTGATCAGCTTTGGATTTGACTTTCTAAAAAATGAAGCAACATTAGAAAAGGAGTATTTAGGCCCTAGATGTAGTCATCAATGTATCATTCATGGAAGTAAAGGGTTGTCAGGAACTGTCTTATTGGCTAGAGATACAGAAAGGCCAAAACCAGTCTTTATTCTTAAGAGCTTGTGGTCCATGGAATAGACAACATGAAAACAATTATGAAAAAATAGATATGGAAGAAAATGGAGATGACCTTAGGGAAAAGCACAAGCATTAGGAGAGAATGAAAAAGTCATTATGCACAGGATAAGAATTTACCTGAGACTTATATAGCTTTGCCTCAATGAAATCCAATTTCCACCCATGTCAGTACATGACATGTGATGTCATTGCTCCTCTTCAGAAACAAAGGACAAGCAACAGAACAATAGCAATAATAAGAAAGCTAGGAAACGAAGAGAAATATGAGAAAGGAGGGAATTTCTGATTTGGAAAAGTCAGTGAAAATGCAGTCAGGATATGGAATGCCATTTCTGAGAAATAGCAAGGACCCTAATTTCACTAGATCATATATCACCCAGTAGTAAGTAATAAATCTAGAAAGGTAGGAAGTGGATGAGTTATGAAAGGCCTTAAAAAATCAAAACAGGCTTTTATATTTGACTTTGGAAAAAATAGGGAACCATCGGAGTATATTGAAAAGAAAGGTCACATGATTAGACTGATAGGATAGAACAATTCTACAGCTGATTGGAGGAGAGATTGGATCTGAGGGAAGGTTAGGGCAAGAAGACTAACCGAAAGGCTAGTTGTATGAGATGCCAAAAATTTTATATTTTACTGTCGAAAATATAGTATTTCATTTCTGTAATAATAATCTATGTTGGTGATAGCACAATTAGGATCAAAGATCAACAGACAGGAAATATTATTCCAATATCAATAAGCTAAGAGTTAAGCATTTTTCTAGTAATAGGATAAACAGTCTTAAGCCACCATCCACATTAATCCCCATTAATACATCCAATATGGAGTTTTCATTTACTTAAATGGAATTGCAGGCAATGACTAGGGTTACAGCTGAATCTGTGGAGGTTAAGAGTAGTCCTTATGTTGCCCTCCCTGTGAAGACTAGGGTCCTATATAGGTTCATACCCATATCTCTGTTTTTATTAACACTAATTTTTCAAGTCAACTGAAGCTAAGCCATAAAAGAAATATCTCTTGGATGAAAGGCAATGAAAGGGTCAGCAGTCAAGAAAGATGTCAGCACGAGTTTGCAATTCGATCTTGACAAGTCACTTAAGCACTCTGTGTGTATTTCTGCAGTATAAGCATGCTGATCTGTAAATCCTAGGATGTAAGTATTTCTAACACATAGCACTAACACTCTTCCTGGCACCGTCCCTGCTCAATAAATGCTTGTGAAATTAAAATTAATGAAAGAAATCTAAAAGGGAGAACCATGGTTTCTCCACTGGACTTCACCTGCCAGCTTAAGTAAAGTGCTCTTTACCTGTCAGAGGTCTTTCTGATATTTATTGCCTTTGTTGCAATATATTAGAGGCACTGAATTGCTCTTCCTCTCTGTTCCCTCCTTTGTGAGGAATAAATGTAGGCAGATGTCTTCCAAGATGACAATAATGACTTTGTACAGTGTAAGGAATATAAGAAATGCCACTGAGTCAGATTAGTGGTCCATCATCCAATACCAAGGAACATCTGGAGAAGCCCATCTGCTAGTGTTTTTCTCCCTAACTCCATTTTATTTAACTAAATTACGTTTATTTGTAAGTATTCTGTATTCATTTATTGTGAATATACTCATATCTGTGCATGTTGTGAGAGAATATAAACTTGATCATAGGAATTGTTTCATTTTTGTTCAGACTGTTTCAATGAAATCATTTTGATGCCTTTAGTGAGGGATGGATTGGAGGGATGGATAGGTCCGGGAGATGATGAAGTCCTATACTAGAGGGAGACAGTGTACACAAGAGTACTACTACATGAGTAGTACTACAAAAGTAAAATAGGCAGGACAACTGATTGTATATGAGGGATGAGAAGTCAGGGATATCCCCTATATTATATCTGACTTTTGGGAAGGATGGGGATACCCTCAAGAGAAATAAGGAAATCAGGAAAAGGGAGTGGTTTGGGGAGAAAGCTAATGAATTCAATTTTAGACATTTGAAATTCCTCTCAAGACTTCTATCTCAGTAGTTTCTGTATATACTCCCCTGCCACCATTGAGCCCTGTCTTGTTTTTAGAAAGACAGTTAAGCTAAAGAAATGGACACAGCAACTATGTTTAACAGTTATATGCAGCATTGTACATCCATAGTTCACCCCACTCCCCACTTCTCTAACTGAAAACAGGGACATCCATTTTACCATCTGTTGTCTGGGACTAATATTCAAACTCTTCATTTTAGAGACTGTAAGATCATTCTCAGGAGAGAACTGTGGAAGAAGATGGATAAGAATCTGACAAATGTGCTAGAAAGGGAATTCTTGGTTAAGGAATAGTTTGAGCAAGATGTTCTTTAAGGCCCTTCCCAATGCTCAGACTCTGATTTTGTGGTTAGTAGTATTAAATTGTCTTGTCTTATTACTTCACAAGATTTCATAATAAAAACCAAACAAAAGCATTTTTCTGTCATAAATTCTATTCCTTTAGAATCTTCACCACTTTCAGATACCTTTAAAATTGATCCTCATTCACTTTAAAATTGTTATCCTTAATACAGTCTTATAAAAAATTATATTACCCATAATTCTCTTTTTATTCATTTGGGTATGTTACCTATACCAGGAATTTCTTCTGTATCTATGGGTTCAGGCCCACCTGCCCTTCTTTCCTATAACATCTTCCAGGCTCTTGCTCCTCACAGACCCAGTGTACAAGTTACTAAAATGGCACAAGCCTGTGATTTTCTTTGGTTTTGGGAAATTGATTATTTTTAAAATTATTATTTTAAAAAAAGCAGTACCAAATCCTTTCCATTTGACATTCCTTGGTTGTGGTCTATTTCAAATGCAAATGATTTGAGCAAAATTTTGGTTTTGAAGAGTTTGAGGCAAGATCTCCATAGGCTTCTTCATTGTCTTATGAAGGTAAGACTCCTCAGAGGCAAAACCATCGTAGATTGGTTATTCTTCCCCTCTTCTCTTCTTTTCTCCCCTTCCTTTCCTTTCCCCACCTCTCCTTTTCTTATTCTTTTTTCTTCTCTCCCCTCCTTTCATTTTCTTCTTGTTCTCTTCTTCCTCTATCATCATCATCACTTTCTTCTTTTTCTTCATGTTTTTCTTCTCCTCCTCTTCTTCCTCCTCCTTTTATTTTACCTTCTTTCCTTTCTCTTTTTCTTCTTCCTTTTTCCTTTTCTTCTCTTTTTCCTCCTCTTCCTCTTTCTTCATATCTCATTTTTTCCTCACAGAAATCTTAAATACATTACTGAATTATGAGAAGTATTCAATTCTTATTATTCCCAAATATTGATAGAATAGAAATTCCTTAAATACTATTATTGCTATTGCAATTATTCATCAAATTATTATTCATTCCTCTACTAAGTATTAAGTAAGTATCTTTCATTTGAAGAGCACTAATGGGAAAGACAGAGGGAAATAGATTAAAAGTTTATCCATGCCCTCAGAGTTGCAGGGAAGTAGAACACACAGAGAGAAATAATAACTAATAAAACATGATAGAGAGAGAGCTGTGGTAAAGGCAGTATTGCCAAATTCAAAGAGAGCTAATCCATACATAAGGATTCCTGATGGCACATTTTAACCCAGAAAACCACATAATGTTAACATTATCTGAGTTTTATTGTATTTTTATTTGTTTTGTTAAATAATTCACAATTACATTTTATCTGGTCTAGTCACTCTGGAGTATACAGCTACAAGACAGCCTCGGAGACCTAGCCTCCACATCTTTGACATCTCTGGCTTAATAAGTGGGTTCATATACTAATGAATGAACTAAGGCAAGGTACTTTACCTCAGTAATCACAGTTTTAGAGATTTAGCACTGAAAGAAATTCAGAGTCCATCTAGTGCAAAACCTTCTGTTTATAGTTAGGGAAACTGAGGGATAGGAAATTACTTGCCCAAGATCACAGAGATACTGCCAAGTCAAAGGAGGGTTCTTTCAGGACCAGTTGCCCCAATAGAAAGGTTGTCTTTCTCAACCCCCCAAAATATAACTAATATATAGTTATTTTTCTTCCCTTTGGCCTTTCATATATAGCTGTATGCTGACAACTCTCCCATTTAGCATTTCTCTTCATCTCCCCAGCAAGCCCCCACTATGGGAGGCTGCACAATTACCCAGAGTACTGTATCACATTATCACCCAATTAATGTCATTAACAGTTTCCTCCTCAGTAGTCAACACAAGAGTGATTGCTTGCCTCATGGTAGCAATAAAATTACAGCGCTATTATGATGATGTAGTAACTAGAAAGAAGGTTCAGAAGGAAGAATCATTTTTTCTGCATTGCCTACTGGGGGATGTGACTGGTGACATAGAAAAATGAAGTACATCTCTTTGAGGGATTTTGCTTTGGTTTATCCAGGAAGGGTAAGTCACCACTATCCTTTGAAACAAGGGAGGTCATACATAACTACCAACTTTGTTTGTTTTCTGAACAATTCCATAAACATTCTACAAATACTAATGAAGAACCCATTATGTGTATGATAAACAAAGTCTTGTATTAGGAGATAATCGACAATGAATTTGACACTAATTCTGCTGTATAGATACACGTGTGGAGGGAAGGACACAAGTAGTAATACAGTTATGATACAAGGGAAAATGAAAAAGCTTATAAGGAGAGAAGGACTTTAGGAAGAATTGGAAGAGGGAAGGGAGTTCTAATTATTGTCTATATGAACAAGGTGAGGTCTTTTTTCCAAATTTTCCAACTTCCAGGTAACTGAAATCCTTCCTTAAAATAGAAATCTAAGGGGGCAAAATGGATAGAGCGATGGAGTTTAGATTAGAAATACTATATTCTTTCAGCAGCTATGTTGGCCTAGGCAAGCCACTTAAATTCTCTGTGCCTCAGTATCTTCATCTGTAAATGAAGAAATTGCAATTGATTGCTACTAAGGTCTTATATAGCTCTAAATCTAAAAGCCTCTAATAAGTTTCTATGTTATAATGATCATGCATCTTGGATTTTCTGTGATAAAATAAAATAATGGATGATTTTGATAAAGATTTGATGAAAGAATACCTTTATTTGGGGCTCATAAAATATGGACACTGTATTCATATGTAAATTTATACCATTGGTCTGAATGTAGCAGCTTTTTTCTCTAATCTCATGATATCCTACCAGAAATTTCCAATGTATATAGCAGCCCCCCAAAATCCTCCTTTTGATTTTAACAATTCACTCTAATTTCCTCAGATAGAATCTAAAAAAAAGGAAAAAAGATGGTTCAGGGGTAATGAAAAGATTGAGTTAGCAGAGAGGATGAAAAGCATCCTACTTTCACATATTAGCTGTTATTTCCCCATAGTTTCCTCTCTAGTCAAATCCATTTCTTGGATTAATCATGTTAAAGCCATAACTAGGGTGTGATGGTTTGGATGTTACCAAGAAAATTAAATTTAGAAAGCATTTAAAATTACTTAAGAATCCCTCAGCAGCAGTAAAGCTAGAGGTTTAACAATAGCTGTTAAGAATAACTAGTTAACATGAACCACTACATAGAATTCTCAATCCCTCTGTTTTTGTCCACCTGCATTTTTTATTTCCTTCACAGGCTAATTGTACATTATTTCAAAGTCTGATTCTTTTTGTACAGTAAAATAACTGTTTGACATGTATACATATATTGTATTTAACATATTGGTCAATCTGAAATCTGGGGGAAGGGGCGGGGGGCAATGAGGGGAAAAGTTAGAACAAAACATCTTGCAATTATCAATCTTAAAAATTACCCAGGCATATATCTTGTAAATAAAAAGCTATAATTTTAAAAAAGGGAAAAAAAGAAAGACAAAAAAGAATAATTAATTAAACCAAAAAGTTAATCAGATATTACACTGAGAGTGAACTCTTCCCTCTTGTCTCAGGAAGAATTTTTGCTATAATCTCTGGACACAAAATCGGTAAAATGGAGAATCCTGTTAGCATTCTGAGACACAGGTGCAGGGAGATCCTCCTAGGCTATGATCTGATCCTCTAAACTTATTTATGAGACTACCATGTGAGACAGAATCAAAAACCTTCCTGGAGACTAGGTCTATTTCATCCATGATTTTTTTTCCTCATATCTCCATTGCCTGTCACTATAATAGAAAGGAAATAAATTTGTTTGGCACAATTTGCTATTCACAAAGATGAACTGGTTGTTACCTAATATCTTATGCTTCACAAAGTGATGGAAAATTGATTGCCAAATCACTAGTTCTGGTATCTTCCAAGATGCTGAAGTTATGTGTTTGGCTCATTACAGTTGGAGCTCTCTTTTCACCACCACACACACGTCTTTGAAAAGTAACTTACAAAAAAAAAAAAAGTAACTTGACAAATCAAATTTTTATCCATCAAATTTTATCAGAGAGGCACTGTATTAAAATATAAAACAAAATGGGTTTAGATGCTAGATACCTGACAAGTCATGTAGACTTTCTAAAGTCTCCTTCCCTCATTTATGAAACCTGTGTTACACAAGATTGTTAGGATCAAGGATCAAATATTTTACAAGATAACTTGTTACATACAAAATAAATTTTATATTTTTTTCCTATTTTTTCTAATATAATTATATTTCCAAACAAAATACATTAACTTAAAAAATAGAGCTTCCCTAAGTTGCTTTATTTCAGCTAGTTTTTCAGTAGGACCAATCCTTAAAAGTTCCATCCTAACTTTTGGCTGCTTTACATTTTCAAAGCTGCTGCCCCTTCTTGTTTTGGGATCATTAAATAAAGATAAATAAGCACAGAAATATACTGTGTAACCATGGTATTTAAAAGGGAATTTAAAATAAATCTTTTGCTCAAGTGAAAATCCCCGCAATAGAAATACTCTCCCTGGACTTGCCATTTTTAGGTTGGAATTTGGGATTATGTGTTAGATCTTCTTAAAGTGGAATCTACCCAGCCCATCATTTGCCCACTTCTATTTTTCAGGGATAGCTTCTGATGTTCATGATTTTTTTCCCCAAAATGAAAGCTAGTAGCAACAAAGACCTCTACTGGTTCCTTATGCACCTAGATTAGGTTGAATTTTATAAACTATCAGAGCTGAAATGGGCCTTTCAAAAGTGCTTTTTAAAAATAGAAAATTAATATAAGACTAAGAGATGGAAAGTAAATTCCTAAAATAGAAAAAGTATGATAATCCAGAATTCTTCTACAAATATTTCTTTTCCCTATGTCCTAGGTTTTAGAGCTAGAAGGAACCATCCAGTTGAACTTTATAATTATGTTTCAGATGAGGAAACTGAGGCCCAGGGAGGATAAATGTCTCTTTCATGGTCACTGAGGCAATAAATATGAGAGGGATTGGAACCCTGGTTTTCTGATTCCATAGATGTTCTTTTCACTATATCATGGTCTCTTATACATCTTTCCTTGAGCACTACCCTCTGAATATTTCCTTCTCTACTTCCAGATATATTTACTTATCCCAGAAATTTCTACTATATCACCCTCAATACCCCCTTTATTCCACAAATAGCCAATAAGTTTTTATCTATTAAGTAGCTACAGGCACTACCCGTACTATGCGCTGGGGATACAAAAAGAGACAAAAGACAGCCCCAGCCCTCAGAGAGCTCTGCTTACTTCACTCTGGATCAGCTCACATATCTTCCTGTGCTTCTTGTATTTATCATATTCATCATTTCATGTAGCACAGTAATAGACCATTATGTTCTTGCCCCATATTTTGTTTAAACATTCTCTACTAAGGGAGGGGATGGAGAGAAAGGGGGGGACTGAAATACCAGGTTTTTTAAGGGTTAAAGTTATCAATGCATATCCTTTAAAAATTAAAAAAAAAAGTTTAATAGAAAATATTCCAAAACCATATACATTCCCTATTAAAATGATTCTATTTTGTTTAACAATTCTCTTGATAAAATTGCTTCTATAAACATTTTGAGATATATGGGGCCTATCTTTTTATCACCTATTTCTTTAAGTCATCTACTTTGCAATGGAATCTCTGATTCAGGGTTTATGGTGACATTTTCACATAATTCCACACTATTTTTCTATTTCCCCACTTCAACTCTTTTCAATTTTTTTCCTTTCCCTCTTCAACCCATATTCCTACCCAAGTGGCAAATAATGGCATTAAAAATCCAGTTCTACTCCTCATGAAAAGAGAGGTCAAAAAAACAGAAAAAAGGTTTCTGTTACCAGGCTTTCTTTTTTATCTCTAGCAGTCAGAGGCTTTAAATTAAAGTCTTAACTAAGCAAAATAATCAGGGTATCCTCTGATGCTGGGTAGCAAAGCAGTAACAAAAAATCTATTTAAAGAAATGTGGGTACTCTAATAACTATTGAAAATCTTTTCAAATGCCTGAATTCTGTTTTCTGACATAGTGAGAGAAACAGTGTGATATAAAAGAAGAGATATTGAATTAGAGGGTTAGATTTAAATCTCTATGTCTACCACTCAATACGTCTGACTGGAGCCAAGTCTACTTTTCCTCATTGGACCTTGTTTTCCTTAACTGCAAAAATAAGACCTGTGATAAATAACCTCCAAGGTTCCTTTTCTTTTTTGAATATCCAAACTTTTGCATAATGCCTAGCACATGGTAAACATTTAAACTTTGCTTCTTTGACTAAGTGAATTGAACTCTAAATCCTATATCAATCAGAAGAATTTTAACAAAGAAAATGGAATTTTTTTTTGCTAACTAAGGTAAGGCATTCAGTATCATCATTATGAATATTGTATCTCATATATGACTGTAGATATAGTTAGAAGATATAAGAAGCTATGAAACTAAAGTAATCACTAGCATTTCAATAGTGTATAGTGATTTAAAGTTTTAAAAACACTTTAATGTGCAATATCTCTTTTTATTTTTGTTTGTGTTTTTCATGTTCAATTCTTCATGCTTCATTTGGGATTTTCTAAGCAAAGATAGTAGAATGGTTTTCCATTTCCTTCTCCAATTCATTTTACAAATGAGGAAACTGAGGCACACAGGGTTACATGATTTGACCAGGGTCACACAGTAAATAAGTATCTGAGACCAGATTTGAACTCAAGAAGATGACTTCACTTTCAGCAATCTGTCACCTTTCACTTTTCTTTTCACTTAGTAAATGGACACATCTCTGAATACCTCCCATAAGTTCTTTGTTGACTAAATAATGACTCTGTAGTGAGAATATGTGTGTGTGTGTGTGTGTGTGTGTGTGTGTGTGTGTGTTTTTAAATGTGTGTGGTCTATGTAAGTACGCAAACTGGGAAAAGAATGCCCATTGTGTTTATCTAGTTCAATTAGTTTCTAGGTATTTGAAATTTTTCAGCATAAACTCAGAGCCTGGGGCTGCTGAGCATCAGTCTTGCTGACATGATGAAACTATTCATGATGGGTGGATTTAACATGGAGGAAAAGAGAGCAAAATTGTTCCAAAAGCAAACTAGAGCTGGAGCAACTCTTATAATATTTATTAAGCACCTGCTATATTGGGTCTTGGGATTATAAATAAATGTAAAATTAGCATATGCCTTTAAATCATTTTACATAATAAGGAATGAGGAAAAAAGAAATATTTCATGCAAAATATATACAGAGTAGATGGAAGGTAATTTTTGAGGATGAAAATGAAGAATCAAAGACTTGGTTTTGGTGATTCTTTCTGATTCAGTAGTCAATCATCTTTGAAATGATTCTTCAATTACTGGAACCACCCATGAGGAAATATAGTTTTATCTCAGCAATGTCTGTATATAACAAGTCCAAAACACACAGAAACAGACACAGACATAAATAAAAGCACACATACATACACGATTCTTTTATGATTACAAAATCCCCAAATCTAGGAGTTGAAAAGGATCTTATAAGCTATATATCTATATATCTCTACTAGATTAAGAATCTAAAAATGGTATTTTTGATGAAGAAAATTAGAGTTGTTCTATTGTCTTCCTGCCATCTAGTAGCAGAATTAGTGAATTACTTCTCAGCATTTCCTCTTTTGTTTAAAAAAAAAAACAAAAAAAACTAAGAATACCTTTTTTTTGTTGTTGTTGAACATAGTTTGCCCCTACAAATTCAATTTATTTTGAGCTTACATTAATTTTGGCTTATTTGATCATTTTTTCCTACTAGTTGTTTTTGTGCCTTTCTTATATAAAAGTTGCATTTTTTTTTCTTTTTGCTCCTTTGAACTTTTTTCTTTATGGAAAAGTATAACAGGCTTATGCAATTATTGTACTAATGAAGAAAGCAGAGAAACTTGAAACATAACCAAGAAAGCATTTCATCAAATGCGCTAGAGGGTCATCATTTGCCTTGAGGTCTTGGCCCATTTTTTTTTCATGAGTGGCACTGCCATTGGCCATTCCCATCTTTGTGTAATTTGGGGTTCAACTAATTTGACATCTGGTTCCCCTCCAAGACATCTCTATGCATAACTCTGGCTTATTCTATGCCTCCAAGGGCTGATAAGAACATCTTTCTTAAATGCTTTCTTCTCTCCCAGATTTTCTTCCCATATGGTCTTTTGCCCAGGGCTCTAAGCTCATTTAGTCATAGAATTATAAAATGTTGGACCCAGAAGGGACCTTAAATGGCATCTACTCTAACATTCTTATTTTGTAAATAGAAAAACAGTTACTAAGAGAAAGAATTCAACTTTTCCAAGTCAGTCAGCCAATAAGCATTTATTAGACACCTACCATATGCCAGGCACTATATTAAACATAGCAATATATTAAAATAGCAAAAAGAAGACAAAATACAGCCCTTACTTTCAAGGAGCTCGTGGACTAATGGGAGAGACAACAGAACATAGTTACGATGAATAATTAACAGAGGGAAAGCATTAGTTTTAAGGCATATCTCTCCTAATTAGTACACAAAGGAACTGTCCTTAGTTTCTAGTCCAAGGATATTTCCACTATACAATACCACTTTATTAATACGCCTTTTCCCTTATACACCAGTGTAAATATTGAATCTTTGTGATAACATCATGACATAGGTGGCCAATTTACATTTCTATAATCTAGTAATTGCAGATTCCAAGATTCTTCTTAATATTAGATCCATCCACATGGCTCTCTTCAATAATGAGATGATAAAAACCACTTCCAATTGTTCAGTGATGTAAAGAGTCACATACACCCAGAGAGAGGACTATATGAACTGAATGTGGTTTACAACATAATATTTTCACTCTTTTTATTGTTGTTTTGCTTACATTTTCTTTTTCTTTTTTTTTTTTTTTTTTACTGGCTTGATTTGATTTTTCTTGTGTAGCACAATAATTGTATAAATATATATGCATATATCAAATTTAACATATATATTTTACCATGTTTAACATATATTGGACTATTTGCCATCTAGGGAATGGCATTGGGGAAGAGAAGGAAAATTGAAGCAAAAGGTTTTTCAAGGGGTAATGTTGAAGAATTATCCATGCATATGTTTTGAAAAATAAAAATCTTCAATAAAAATATTAGATCCATCCTTTCTCCACAGCCTTATTCATATCTTTATATAGCAATTTAAATTTCCAAAAATTTATTGTAAGTTTTCCAATTAGGAAAATCCTGCTCTATTTCTTGTACTACTTACTTAACAATTAGCTAGCCAATGTTTTGTTGTTTTTTTTAAACTCCTTGTTGTATCAAAGAAAATTTTTTCTATTGTCAATTTTTTATGGTTTTTTTTTTTTACTTTGTGTGACGTTTTTTTTTTTTTTCCTTTCAAGTAAATCATAAATATCTTTCAACTTAATTCAACAAGCACTAAGTGCCTACTGTGTACCAAGCACTGTTGTCAAGTCCTGGGGGTTCAAGCCTCTCAACTCAAGAAATGTCTAATTTATTTAAAAAAAAAAAAAAACACTCCTATATCACATTCTTTACAACACACACACATACATATACACAGAATAAAAATATGGAAAGTATATACAAGGTCAAGAGGGAGATAGAAATCTAAAATAAAGAGCAACTTGTTAAATGATTAAATGACAGTTACAGATGACACATTGAAAATGCAGGAAAGAAAGGGATAGGGATGTTTAGAGGATAAGGCTTGCCAAACTAGGTATGAGGAAAACTTTTAGCCTAATCACTGAGATACTGAACAGAGAAATAGAAGAGCAAAATTGTCATTTTCTTCCTAGAAAAGGAAATGTTGGTTTGATTATCAATCCAATAAAATTAGGCAGATGAAGTTTGTAGGAAACGAGCACAAAGTGTCCAACTCAAAATCTAATCCTTGTTCATCCATGTAAGGGAAAGATGCTTATTTTTATGAGTGACATTCTCAATGGACATTCTCATTTTTGTACAATTTGGGATTCCAATAATATGATAGTTGATGGCTTCTCAGCCTTCTCCATGTATGGCAATGGTTTATCTTCGGCAAATGGACATGGTCCTAGTAAGCATTACATGACTCAAATAGCCTCAGACAGATAATCCTACAAAGTAGCAGTTCAATAAACCTTGGCTGATTGGCTGAAAAGGAAGAGATAATGTGTATCAAAGAAAGAAGGTAATTTTTCAATATTGGTAGGATAATTTAGAAATACAACAGGCAAGATAATATGCCTGATAGCCTTCTGTTTGGAAAATAATGGGAACTATAACAGTGCGACTTTGAAAAGAGCCTGCTACCAGGGAGCCCCACAACAACCATTGTGCTCATTGTACAGAATGGGGTTGGACTGAGATATTCTGTCCATACCTAGCTCTCAGCTGTGCTGTGCCAGAGAGAACCAAAGTAGGCAGCTTGGTGTCTGAATAATAATCATAATATCCACTATAGTAATAATCCCTCCATATCCCACAGGAGTCAAACTCAGCAGCAGTTGCTGCCAGCCATAGTTAAAGTGACTAATCACCTGCCCAATGGCCAGTAGATGCCCTAATTAAAAAGTAATTACCACAATGAAACAAATATACACAGGCATTCCCCAAACATGGTGAATGGAGCTATAGCACATTTTGGGTGTTTGATGAATTCATTAGGACTTCCAGCAAAAACATACACAAAAAAAACCACACATATACATACATGATTACCCACACACACATATTGCTGAAGTGGAGTTACAAACCAATGGCCATGCTCATATCAACTTGGCAAAATCTTTGGTTCAATTCCATTCAACAAGCATTTATTAGACAACTATTGTTTGCTAGGCCCTGAGGATATAAAACAGAACAGAAAATAGCCTCTTTTCTGTAAGATAAGTACACATAAGTAAGGGTATAAAAATGCATAAATGAGAACTCAAAGTACTTCCAATCTAATCTGTCACTTGAGAAAATCCTGGAAGACATTCTACAGGGCGTGGCTGCTGAGATGAACCTTGAATGGATCTAAATATTCCAAGAGACAGAGATGAAGAGGGAGTTTATTGCAAGAATAGGATTGTACAATCATAAGATTATTGGTCAAAATTTAGAAAACCGTCTGAAGTATTCTATTCCCTATCTTCTAAAATTAAAGATGAGGGAAAGTCCAGAAGGGGAAAGGGATTGTCAAAAGTCACAGAGGTACTAAGTTTTGAAGGAATGATTTCACAACTGGAGTGGAAGATAGTTAATGTTAACCCACAGGGCAGGAGCTGGAATGTGCAGTTGTAAAAACAAAGTTATTAAGCTTGGTTGGAACTTTAGATGAAAGGAGCCGGGTGTTATGAAATCAGACTGGAGAGGTAGACTTTAACCGTCTGATTGTGAAGATCCTCATCAGATGGCCTTACTGATCTGTAGTTTATCATCACAAACAATAAGTGTCACTGAAATTTTTGAAGAGGGTTTACATGGTCAGGCACAGACTTTACAAAGTTTGAAAAGGTAAGTTATCATAGCCTAGAGGAATTAATGAGATGGTGGGCATACAATACTCTTTGCTATTTTTGGTTGGCAAATAAAACTGGAAAAAAGGACAACAGGTCAAGATGATGGTAAGGAAGCTGGTTATTGGTTTAGTTTGGTTTTTAAGGATCAAGAACAACCAAAATGTTGGTAGATATCGTTGATTCAAAAAGCCAACACTTTGCAAGGAGATTACTTATTGTGTGAATCTGGAATGAATGAAAGAAAGTGTGAGTGAATGAATGAAAAGTCTTTATTAAATACTATGTGACAAGCAGTATGAGTGCTAGGGATAAAAATACATAGATAAGAAAATCTTTGCCCTCAAGAAGCTTGCATCCTAATGATAGATATAACACAGAATACAATTGGCAGCCAGCAAAATAAAAATCCATTGCTTATAATTATAATTAACTTCTAAAAGACTAAACAGTAAAGAATTGGAAAAAAAATCTTACAGTAATTCAAACTTATAAAATCATTAGGAAATTCCATTCTTCATATAAGAATTAATATTTACATATGGTATAAAGTGTTTAGAAGATAGCAAGGTAACAGTGGATAGAGCACTGAGCCTAGAATTAGGAAGATCTTTGTTTAAATCTGATCTCAGATATTTACTATGTGACTTTGGACAAGCCATTTAACCCTATTTATCTCTATTTTCTCATCTGTCAAATGAACTGGAAAAAGAGATGACAAACCATTCTAGTACCTCTACCAAGAAAACCCTAAATGGGATCATGAAAACTCAGCACTACAGAACAACAACAAAGTTTATAAAGTGTTTTACAAAAATCATGTGAAATGAGTGCTATGATTAACCCATTTTAGATATTAAAAAAATGAGGCTTGGGGAAGTTAAGCAATTTTCAGTCAGTATTAGAGGCAAAATTAGAACTCAGGTTCTAATGACTACTCTTTTTCCCACTGTACATCCTTAATCATTTGGGAGTCAAAGGACCATTTCTCTAGCTCCATCCAAAATGAACAAAGAGTGGGATCAGATAGTCTTTGACCTTTACACTTCATTACTTTTCAAATCAAGTAATATATTGCTTTATGAAAATAACGCCAGGCCCTGAGAACTCTTAACGCTACATGTCCATTCTCATTATACATTATTTTTCATTATACATTATTAATATATACATTACACTCTTGCCAGCCAAACTGGCCTTTTTGCTATTCATCACATGACATTCAATCTTCTATCTTGATTCCTTTGCTCTGCTTTGCTCAATGGGGAGTCTTTATATAACATCTCTCCCCTGACCCAACACCCTTAACTACCCAGTTTTTAATTCTATCTCTCTCCTTTTAGTAAGGAACAGTTCAAGAATTTGTATGCCATCTTGTGGAAGGGCCATGGTCATTTTCTCTCTTTCATTCCAATTTTAGGATATACGCTATCAAAATTAGTGCTACTTATCCCTTATACAATTATGTATGTCTCTCATATAGGTTATATTGGATATATAGATAGATTATAGATAAACATACAAATATACATATGTGTATATGTATATGTGTCTCTCAAAAATACAAATAGATTTCTCAAGTCAGTAAAAGTTTATTGAGGTCAGATACCATTTATTTTTGTCTCTCTCCATGGCTTAGCTAAGTGCTTAGCATTTAGTATTTGATGGGTTAGTTGATAATGGGTCTAATACATGTCAACATGAGGAATAGCCAATTCCATTTGGTACTGATTAGGGGGGAATTTGTGGTTTACTGACATATTTGGAGGATTTGAGTTCAAATCCTGTCTTTGACACATTCTCTGTGGAGTCTTTGGCAAATCACTTAGTAAATCTGAGTTTCTTCATCTAAAAAATGAGAAGTGTGGCCATGATGTAATATGATGTCCCTTGCAGTTCTTACTTTATAATTATTTAATTTGGCATTCCCGATGGATATTTAATTAGGAAATTTGCCAATTAAGCCCAATTGATTTGAGGAGTTTGAGTGGTAGGGCAGAAACCCAGAAGTTTTTCTTGGGTAGAGTCAGGGAAGGGCAGGGAAAGTAATATCTCTCTTCTGTGCCTCAGTTTCTTTATCTGATAAATGAAGGAGTTGGATTAAAGTTCTCAATCTGGGATCCTATAAAATATTTATCTAATGCTAAGAAATGCTAGAATAAGCTGAAGTGAGAATGGGACAAAGGGAGAACTGCTCAGAATTTTTATATTGTTTCTGTTTTCTATACCAAAGAGAATTAGCTTTTGGATTGGAAAGGAAAATGGGGGAGACTAATAAAGAGTCAATATGGGTAGCTAAGTGACACAAGTGGATAGAAAAATGGGCCTGGAGTCAATCAGACTCCTCTTTATAAGTTCAAATCTGACTTTAAATACTTACTCTGTGATCCTGAACAAGTCACTTGCCATTTTTGCCTCAGTTTCCTTATCTTCAAATGATTAGAAAAAGAAATGAAAAACTATTCCAATACCTTTGCCAAGAAAACCATAAATGGGGTTATGCAGAGTTCAACATAATAGCAAATGACTAAACAAGAGTCAATGCTAAAGAAAAGTAAGAAATCACCTGGCAGTCCTTTCATGAGCTCACCAGGCCCAGATTTCCTCCATCCCTGGGTACTTAAAGAATTGGCAGATGGGATGTCTAAGCTTTAATCAATGAACTTTCAAAGATTGACGGAAACACAGAGGATGGATGTAATAATTTTCAACAATGGAAAGAAAATGGTATTTTCAAAGGGTACATCAATGATACAAAAGCTTATTCATGGCAAAGTTCTAAAATGGATTATATGTTTTTTGAAAAGTATTGATTCTTTTCAATATCACTTCTAATTCCCATCATAATGCTCCTATCTTTGTGTCAGCCATTCCCTTCAAATATAAAAGAGAAAGGAAAAAAACTAGTTCATCAAATCTAACCAGGCCAATTAATAATATGATCAATAACACATTATTAATAAGTTGTTGGCGAACATGTATAAAAGGAAATAAGAATCATTGAGAGCCAACACTGTCATCAGAAACAGAGCATATCTATGTAACTTAATTTCTATTTGTGATGGCCTTACTAAGCTGCTAAATTGGGAAAACACTCAAGATATTATTTATGTAGATTTTTGCAAAACATTTGATAAGTCTCTCATGCTGTTTTTGTCTTTGTATCACCAGGAGCTAGGAACAGTATCTGATCCATAATAGTTCCTTATATGTATGTTGAATTGTATTTGTTAATCCATATAACTGAATTTCTCATATAACCAAAGTAACTTTTTCTGCTACAATACACATACTTTAAGTATTCTCTCCATAAATCTTTTATGAAATATGTTAATATTTTTCCATCTTGTTAAATATGGCTCAGAGTTATTTATTTATGAAATGTCTAATAATCTAGGGTCTTCATTAGGAATGTAAATTATTTCCATTTAGGATGAAGGGTCTCAGGAGTTTCTAAAAGGCATATGACTGTAGATATACTATGGGCTGTTCAAAGATCAATTGTCATCAAAATATTAGCTGGAAGGACTTTATTCCCTTTTAGTTTGAACACACTTATTCTTATAAAATAAGAAGAAAAATTGGGTTATTTGCCCCACATTACAATAATAGAAAAAAATGTGAAGAGAAATTTGAACCCAGGCCCCTCAAACATTAAAGCTTGGGTTCTATCTACTATATCATTATTCCTTCCTAGTTATCTGTATATAAGAAATTAGTGGATCTTATTTCTGGTTGTAGCTGGGTACTCCATCTCACCACTCCATTTATTCTTTCTTATTTCTTTCCACTACTTAGTTTTCCCCTCTATATTCTCATTTTTTTTTCCTTTTCCTACCTCATTTATCTCATTGGTCCATTTCCCTACCGTGCTATTTTCCCAGACTTTACACTGAAACTCTTAGCTCTACTGATCATTGTACTTTTTTCTTTCTGATTGGTGAACTGACCATCATCCCATCAAGCACAGTCTCTAGTTCTTGAATTTTGCAAGGATGTTCCTAAATGATCACCACCTAATGCTTCTGGTTTAAAAACCGTCCCTGGCTTTGGTGACATCCCAGATGGTTAAGGATGCCAGGAAGCTATAACCAAACAACTAAGGAGTTCACAGCACTAATCATTTTTTCCCTTAAAGTAGAATCTCTCTCTTGCAGAAAAATTTGAGCCTCCACAGGAGGGATGTCCAATTTGTGGGTTACTCCCTTACTTTCCCTCTCTCTACTCCTGCCCAACTTGTGGCCATTGAACTACTCAATACACTATAGAAAATGAGACAGAACTCAAACCCAATCTATTCTGCTACTTGTTAGGAGCTTTGTCCAGGAAGGGAATTGAAACCACAGCTGAAGTAATGAACAGTCAGTGGTTAGCTTGCTCTCCCTATCTCCTGCTCCTATGGGGACTTGAGCGATGACTGTAATTGCAGTCTGTTAACTACAGTCGGATATTATTTCAAGGCAACAGCTTTGCTAGTGTCACCAGCAGTGATATAATAGCTCTGCTGCTTGTGTAATAGCCGTGAATCGGGCCTGTTTATTGTCATATCTATTACGGAAAGTAATTAAAATTGCAGCTCTTTCCCTTTCAATTAGAATGTTGCATGAAGTTAATATCAGATGCATAAAGGCACAGGTAAACAGGAGGGGAAAAGGAAAAAAAAATATTCTATGATTATCAGAGGAACCAAAATAAGCTTCATCAGGAACATAGAAGAGAAGAAAAATAGTCATTGAAGAGAATGGGAAAATAAGCAACCAAACAAATGATTCATTACAAATAAAGGGGTCTGAAGGTAAGCCATCAGTTACTGATTCCTTTTCATAATGATCCCTAAAAGTTAACTCTAATTCCCCTCTACAATAAGATGCTTGAATGATTCGTTACTTATAGTGGAAGACAAGCGGGACCTGTCTAAGGCATTTGCTAACCATCTCAGTCTCTCTGAGTTATTTTCTGTGAAGGAGTCCACACATACCAATCTGTGAAGGGCTTTTCATGCTCGCTGAGATTTATTAGACTATCACCTTTCCAACCTCCACCAATGAACAGAGAATAACATCCTTCTGCCTGCCTTGGAAGTCTCTACATGAAGAACAGTTGGTAGCTTTATTAAAGGAAAAAAATTCAGAAACCTGTTACAGATACTGAGGATAGAGTGATAAATAATTTATTTCAAGACTCAGTCTCCTTGAGTTATATTCTTATTGCCTTTTGGGGAAAACTATTAAGTAAAAGCTTGGTTTGCATTTGCCTATAAGAATCAAGCCGAGCGTTTATAGACTATCTTCTATGTCCCAGGCACTTTGTTAAATGTAGTGAAACCAAAAAGAAGAAAAAAGGGATCCTCAAGGAGTTTATATTCTATGGGGAATGGTCATAGCACAACTTTTACACGTAAAATTTACACAGGAATTGGAAAATAAACTGAAGATAGTTGCAAGACTAGCAAATTGGAAGAAAATTATAAATCATTTCCAGTCTTAGTTTGCCATTAATCTCTGTGTGACTTTAGAGAAGTCCCCTGACCTATCTAAAACTTGGTGTCTTGTCAAGGAAACAGTATAAGTTTAAAGTGGTGGATTGGACCTCAAGAGAGACTCGGATCTATGTCCATGAACACAGTATTTTAACCCTAGAACGTTAATTTCTCCATCTGTAAAAAAGGGAATGGTCATATCTACAGTGACAGTATAAGGTGACATCAATGTAAGCATTATCCATTGTGCTAGTTGGAAGAAGTGAATAATTAGTGATAATCTTCATAAATCCTAAACTTTTTTATCAGTGTTAGCCTTAGGGAAAGGAATTAGATAAAGAGGTGATCTGTTTTGTTTTTTTTTTTTATTGATAGAAAAATATATATATATATACATATATATATGTGTGTGTGTGTGTGTATATATATATATATATCTGGATAAGGACACATCCTTTATTGAGGCAAGTAGGTACCTTTCCCTGCAATCTCTAGTTTGTTTTGAGAGAATGGCCTACAACCCAGTTTCTTAAACTGTGGTTCACTATCCCAAATGGGGTCTTGTAACAAATGTGGGGCTCTCAAAATTATGATTTCTTATCATTAAATGTTTGATTTGTATACTTATTTTATACATCTATATACCCAGGGTCACATAAAAATTCCTCAGGCAAAAATGGGTCACGAGTGGAATAAAAGTTTAAGAAGCCTTGGGCTAGAGCACCCAGAGATTTAGGGATGTGGTCAGGATTATTTTATTTTTTCTGATCCTATTTGGGATTTTCTTGGCAAAGATACTAGAGTGCCATTTCCTTCTGCAGCTCATTTTACAGAAAAGGAAACTAAGGCAAACAAAGTAAAGTGATTTGTCCAAGTTCAAATTTGAAGCCAGTTCTTCCTGGCGCTTTCTATCCACTGAGCCACCTAGCTATACAGAGCTGAGTCCAAATATGGCTTGACATTACCCATATTACCACTAATCCTGTTGGTCTCAGTTTTCTCATCTCTAGAATAGGGATTATATTAGCAGCTACCAGTTAGGGCAATTGTGAAGATAAAATAAGATAACTGTAGAGTCCCTTGCAAACTATATTTTTAAAAAATTAAATAAATGCTAGATGTATATTATAAATAGTATTATTACTCTGACAGGTACAGTATATTTTTCTTCTCTGCCACAATCATTTCTAAGTTCTGATCCGGATCAGATATTCTGTGACTCCGAGAAGCTTCTTCATCGGAACATAGTTTTATATCAGTTCCATTATGGTTAATGGAACTGATCTCCTGTCCTAGTCCCTATGCAGCAGGGTTGCCCCCTTTGGTTCAGATGCTGGTATTTCTCCAGAAGCTTTGCACACTAATTTTGCCCTTTCTCAACAAATAGGGTGAGTTTCTGTTTTGTTTTGTTTTCTTTCATTTGTTTTCTTTTGTGGATATTTTGGTCACAGTCCCAGACTCTGTGTAAACACCTGCCACTTTCTTTTATTCCTCTGCAGGAAATCATGTGAGAAGCGCATGTTTCTTCATAGGGAAAAATACACAAAGTTCTTGAATTGTATAAAGCAGTTTGTTCAGGCATGAGAGTATTTCCCATTAGCCTTGTACCATTCCCCAGATAAGAAGGCTTCAGCTAACACACACACACACACACACACACACACACACACTACATTCCTTTATTAGGTCTGAAAGGAATTTTAGCATTGTAATCTGCTAAGGCTGCATTTAAGCTAATGTCATGGATAGAATATGGGGTCTAGAGTCAGGAAAATCTGAGGTCAAATTCAACCTCTACCACTTTTTAGATGTGTCATCCTGGGCAAGTCACTTAACCCCTGTTGCCTCAGTTCTTATGTAAAATGGAGATGTAAATAGGTAACCACTGTGGTATCTTTTCAAAGAAAACCCCATGAACAAAAGCCAAGGAATCATATAGAATTGGCAACAATCCAATGACTGAACACCAACAACAGTCTATATTTAGGGTAAATTTGATAGTGACTGTATTACTGCCCTGCTCAGTAAACTTCATCTGCTCTCTAGTACCTCTAAGATCAAATATAAATCTCTATGTATGACAGACCTTGTGGTCTGACTCCAGAATCACCTTGCAGGCTCCTACTTAATTGATCTCCCTTACAAATTCTATACTCCATTGAATATGGACCAAAACATAGTATTTTTACCTTTTTTGTTTGTTTTTCCCCTTTTGGGCTGAATTTTCTGCACAATTTGACAAATATGTAATTATGTTTTAAAGGATTACACATATTTAACCTAGATCACATTACTTGGTGTCTTAGAGAAGGGAGAGACAGAGAAAAATTTGGAATGCAAAGTTTTACACAAATGAAGGTTGAAAAAGGTTTTGCAATTGTCAATGCTGAAAAATCACCCATGCACAAATCTTGTAAATAAAAAGCTATAATAAGAAAAACAAAAAACAAAAAACAAAAACAAATGAATGTTGAAAACTCTCTTTACATGTATTTAGAAAAATAAAATATTATTAAGAAACTTTATACTCTAGTCACCCAGGCCTCTTTACAATTCCTTGTATGGGGCTTTCCATCACACATCTCTATGACTCCTTATTGGCCACCATAAATCTCCAGGTGCCTTTAATACTGAGCTCAACTATCACCTCCTAATGTGACCTAACCCTCCAAGTTTAGTGTGCCCCCCTGCAAAAATATATGTATATGTACCTATCTATATGTATGTATATGTGTGTATGTATGCATATTACATATATATATATATATATATGTATATATATATTATTTTTAAATTTATTCTGCATTTACTTATTTGGATTTTGTTGGTTCCTAAGGAATATAAAGTATAATGTTGTCTCTGATATAGGAGAACATGGAGTCTAGTACATGCTGCCTTTGTGACAAAGGGTAAGTTAACCTCTCTGGGCCTCAGGTTCCTTATTTGTAAATCTAGAGTTGGAATGAACCTTTTTTTTATAACCTCAGAATTTAACACAATATCTGCATTATCAACAGAATGTTTTTTGACTGATTCATGGCCAAACTCAAATAGAAACAAAACCTTGAAGGCTGAACATTGACATAGAAAACTACAGATTAGCATTATTCCTGTTATCTCATTTGTTTTATTAAACCTTTGCTAATTTTATCTGACTCCTTGTCACATTCTGAATTTTATGGGCAGGGTCAATGCATTTGATACCTGTGATCTAAATCATCTCTAAGACCCTTTCTAGCTGAAAATCTATGATTCTTGGGAATCGTATTTCATTGTTTATTTATAGATCTCTATTCCCTTCATACAGTGCCTTATACAAAATAATCATCTAATAAATGCTTCTTAAATTGAATTAGATGGAATTATTAGCAAATGTGTGATATGTGATATCAGTGTAATATGATAGCAAATCAGAACAGAAATAGATATTTTTGTGATTATAAACCATCACCAACTGGGCCAAGTCGCATTCCAAAGTTGGAACCAATAGATTGGGGAGACCGGAAGCAAGTATTTATTAAGCAACTACTATGTATCAGTATTTGTGCCAAGTGCTTTACAAATATTACCTTCCTCAGAACATCCCTGAGAGTTATCTCCATTTTTATTTAGGGAAACTGAGGCAGACAAAAGTGAAGTGACTTGCCCAAAGTTATTCAATTACTATAAATAACTAAAGCTAAATTTGAGCCTGGATCTTCTCAACTTCATGCACAGCATTCAGTGAAGCATGAACCCCTCAGCTGCCTCTGACACCCCTTTGTCCATTCTTGTAGTGAACCACATATAATTGTTTCAAAGAGAGGAGGATGGAGAAAGTCAGGATGGTTAAGGTCAAAATGTCCCATTATATAAAAGCAATAACAATTAACTGTCTTCATTAAAAACCAGGTGAAAACACCTGAGAACAAACAAGCAGAGTGCTGCATTTCCAAAGACCTAAAACTTAAATAAACAAGTCCAAACTTACTGATTCCCTCTGTTATCCAGCTGTCAATGAGCTTTATGACTAGACACATGCCCTTGATCAAAGACATGAGTCTGATTCTCTAACTACAGGCCCAAGCTGTGAAGATTTATAAAATTATATTTTATGGATTAGGAGTGAGAAGGATGATTATATATTATTATTATTTAAACGTACTCAACCTTTACTTCTTCTGTGATATAAAAATCAGTATGTAGGAGGGCTAATTCACCATTTGCGTATAATCTCTTCCCTAGATACGCCTGAAATTGCTCAGAAAAGAAATGGGAGCAGATTTCCTACCCTTTCATTTATGTTCAGTTTAGTAGTAGAGTTCACAAAAAATAAGCAACAGGGAAAACGTGGGGATGGCAGAGGTCACAGTGAAGTAAGAGTCCAATTATGCCTTTATTTTAAGGCTAAACCACAGAGTCTAGACAAGGTATTCCATGTGGAATTCTTAATTTTTAGAGATATTTTCATGTAATGCAATTTTCCTATTGAGTGATTTTCTTGGGGAAAATGTAAAAAGGAAGCTTCACATAGAGAGCTGGCTTTAGGGCCAGGAAGAGCTACATTCAAATCCCCAAATCTGACACATGATGACTTTGTGGCAATGAACAAGTAATAATCCTTTCTATGCCCTCAGGCAACCTTCTAAGATATTCTTTGGTCCATCAAGCAATTAATTAATCAACAAGCATTTATTAATCATCGACTGCCTACTAAGCACTGTGTTAAGAGTTAAGGAATTAAAAAAAAAAAGGCACCCCTTGTTCAATAAAGCAATTAATTAGTCAACAAGCATTTATTAATCATCTACTGCCTACTAAGCACTGTGTTAAGAGTTAAGGAATTAAAAAAAAAAAAAAGACATCCCTTCTTCAATCAAGCAATTAATTCGTCAACAAGCATTTATTAACCATCTATTGCATACTAAACACTGTGTTAAGAGTTAAGGAATTTGAAAAAAAGACATCCCTTATTCAATCAAGCAATTAATTAGTCAAGAAGCATTTATTAATCATCTACTGAATACTAAGCACTGTGCTAGGAGTTAAAACAATTTTCTTTTTAAATGAAAAAATCCTTGTAAGCTCAAAAAATGACAAATACATACATAAGCATACATAGACTAAATATGTCAAGCATTCAAACACAAGAAGGGAAGAAATAGGGACTCACAGTATGATTTCATTTATATAGAGAAATTCCCTTTATCAATGTGTATCAGCTTCTTTCATTGTAATTAATAAACATAGAGGGTTTCCTAGGAAACCAAAAGTCATATTATTTGTTCAGTGTCAAGAAATAGTTATAGATCAGAGGAAAAATAGAATACCTGAGTCTCTTCATCAGCAAAATGAAGATAAGAGCAGTATCTAATTCATAAGGTTGTTATATCCATCAAATTAATTAACATGCAAAGCACTCTATGCAAATCTTAAAGTCTTACACAAATCTTTTCACCCTCATCAACTTCCTCATTGTTGTTATCCATCCCCACCAATTTCATGGGAGAAGAGATCCCAAGCTCTTGGAGAGATCAGAAAAGTTTCATGGTGCTTGAGTTGGGTCTTGAAGGAGCAGAGGGACCTGAGTAGACTAAAGTAGGCTTTCCAGGCCTGATGGGGTGGACCAGTTAATGAGCGCAAAGACAAAAGGTGGAATTTAAAGTTGGAGGATCAGAGAGAAGTCCAGTATGGCCAGATTGTTGAGTGTGAGAAAGAAAACAATGGATGGTTGTTGGGACCCTGGATCTCTTAAAAATCAGCCGGCGTCAAGATAATTAAAAGTCTTTATTCTTGGTCTTTTGTGTTCTTGGTCTTTTGTGTTCTCGGTCAGGGGATTAGATCTAGCAATCTCCACACCTCCTTCCTCTCTCTCCACTGCCAGGAGAATGAATTGATCTCCTATTCCTACTCCATCCACTCATGTCACTTCCCCTTCTTTGTCCCACCAATCAGACCAGCACAGAGGTTCATCCTTCAAACATGTTAATAGAGAATTGTCCAATTGGCAATTATTCTCACATGCTCCATTATCCAAGTGCATTTGCTCAGTCCTAGCCCTTTACAGATGCTAAGGTAGGGAAAATGGGTTGAGTACCTGTTACATGAAGACTAAGGCATAAAAATAAAATGATCACTTTCATAGGTACCCTGAGCTTAAAAAGCCTTTAGAGTATAGTAGAATGGCTAAGATATCAAGAGATTCCAGGAAGAAGGGAAAGTTCTATATGTCGGAGAAGTACAAGTTCTCAAGTAGTTTTAGTCCCGTACCTACAGCATTCTTCTTCTGAAATTTTGAAACATACATTCATATACACAGACAGTCTTATATACATGCACATGCACATGCTGGTAAGATAATGTAATGATAGGGGAAGAGGAGAAATAATGCCAAAATCCTGAAAGCTATCATAGACCTCTTCACCAGATATGGTGCAGTCCTCACTTTATTTTATTATTTGTTTATTTTTATTAGCAATGGGCACCTGGGGAGGAAGTTAGCTTTCCAGAGAGCTGGTTCATTATAAGTTAAGCAAGTGCATTTTTCCTCACTGTGGGGACTTGGCTCTGCCTCCCCCATCTTTCTGGGGGATATTGTGGGGGAGACAGCATGAGAAATAAAGCAACATAAATAACCACACCATAATACACGTCCTAGTTATCCTCCCACTCATCAGGAGAAAGGTATTAGCAGAACTCAAGTATAACAGAGAGACCTACCTCTCAGATGAGAAGTAGAGAAGGAATACAGCTCTGCACCTGTTCCTTTGGCTGAGGGGATGGAGCAGTGGGTGGTGAGGCAGGAAAACTTGGGGCTGAAGCCTATTTATGCTGCTCCTTAGCTGGGTCATCTCTTCTCCTATCCATATAGATCATGCAGGTCAATCAAAGAATAAACACTCACTATGGAACAATGTGCCAGGGACTGTGCTGGGACTATGGAAATAAAAATGAAGCGCTTTCTTGCCCTCAGGGAGGTCACATGCTATTGGGGGAGACAATGTGGAGTCATAGCTATTTATAGACAGAAATATATAGATCTAGATCTATTTAAGGGATTCCTAAACCTTTTCTACTCATGACCCCTATGTTCCCAAGAAATTTTTACATGAGGCCAAGTATAGAGATCTATAAAGTAGGTCTACAAATCAAACATTTATTGATAAATCATAATTTTAGGAATCCCTTCATTTGGTTATAAGATCCCATATATGGGACTCCCTGTAATTTGATCCTGTAGGAAAACCAATTGAAATCTTCTTGTGGTTGAGTATTTTGATCCTTTTGTTAATTGATCCCTTTGGTTGAAGTCTAAGATATAAACAGTCACAGCTGTAAAAAATATAGACTTGGGAGATCCACTGAGATCATGTATCCACCCCCCTCTCATTTTGTAAAAGAGGCAGCTCTGGTGCGGAGAGCTGTGACTTGTCAAGCAAACTCCTAGAAAATGCCATTTCTGCCCACTGCTTCCAGATCCTCTCCTCTTCTCCCATTCCTGGCTCTTGGAGTTGGGTGTCCAGCCTCATCACTTACCCGAAACTGCTTTCTCCAAGTTCTCATCAATCTCTCAAGTGCCAAAGCAGACGGTCTTTTCTCAGACCTATCCTATTGATTTCTGGGCTACATTTGATCTTGCTGAGCACTCTCTCATCACAATGCTGTTTCTAGTGTCAGGAAACCAGGATTCAAATCTGACTTCTGACACAATCTTAAGCCTGCCCAGATCTTCTAGCACCTTCTCTCCTCTTCTGATTATTTCCTAATTATCCTCAATAAAGTTTGTTTCTTCATAGTTGTTTGTACATAATCTCATTATTAGACAGTGAATTTCTCAAAGTCAGAGGACATCATCTGCATTTTTTGTGTCCCTAGCACTTAGCACAGTGCCTTGACACAGAAGGCACTTAAATGCTGACTGGGTTACCTTAGATATGTCTTAACTCATCTGAATTCAGTCTCCTCATCTGTAAAATAACACTAACCTAAATAGCCTTGGAAATTTCTTCAAACTCTAAATCTCTGATCCTACAGTTAACTTTCCTCTAGGTCTTCATGTCAAATAAAGTGCTTCTTAACCTGGGGATTGTGAACTTTTTAAAAATATATTTTGATACCTATATCCTGCATTCAATATAATTGGTTTTCTTTGTAATCTTCTATATTTCACTTTATATATAAAATTTGTTCTAAGAATAGACTTACCACACTGGCAAATAGGGTCCATGACACATGCAGAAAAAAACTCTGGTTAATAATTAGATCAAGTTAGCTTGCTGAGTTCCTTCCTTCCTTTACTTCCTTCCTTCCTTCCTTCCTTCCTTCCTTCCTTCCTTCCTTCCTTCCTTCCTTCCTTCCTTCCTTCCTTCCTTCCTTCCTTCCTTCCTTCTTGACTTTCTTTTTTCCTTCCTTCCTTCCTTCCTTCCTTCTTGACTTTCTTTTTTCCTTCCTTCCTTCCTTCTTTCCTTTCTTTTTTCCTTCCTTCCTTCCTTCTTTGATTTCTTTTTTTCCCTTCCTTCCTCCCTTCCTTTTTTTCCTTCATTTTCTCCCTCCCTTTTTTCTTTCTTTCTCTTTCTTCATTTATCTATTTCTTCCTCTTTTCTTCTCTTCCTTCCTTCCTTCATTTTCTTCCTTCCTTTTTTCCTTTTTTCTTTCTCTCTCTCTCTTTCTTTCTTTCCTTCCTTCCTTTCTTTTTTATTCTTCTCTCTTTCTCTTGATATAGCACATGTCCTAACAAATATGAGGTGTTTGAAAAATGTTTTTGATACGCAGTTTGGTCCTTGTTCTACCACTTAAAATTTGTATTATTTTAGATTAGAACCTCAAATGGCTATTTTCCTCACTCTTAGTTCAGTGATCTTCCCACTAGAACAGGTTGCCTCAAGACATTACCATGTTGTTTCTCTAACGGATTTTTTTTTCTAATCTCTCTCTCTCTCAAACACACAATCTTATTGTGTAGCTTGAGGCTTGCAAAAGTTCTTCTGGGAAATCACCCCTAAGACTTTACTCAAGCTGCCGGAGCATGCTTTGACTTAGCAATCTAGGAAGAGCCGGGACTGATCAGAGATAGCCATGTTCCACTTGACCGAGCTTGTCTCAGAAAAACTTTTGTGAGATGACTGAGCACAAAGCCCACTCCTACATGAACAGATCTCTTTAACTTGTCAGGTACTTACTGGATGGCCTTGGGAGAATCACAGCTCTCTCCTAAAGGCATCACAATATCTTTCTAAGGTGAAGAGAGAGCAGTGTCAGTTCCCACGCATCCACTCCTACCCCTCTAGTATTCAGCATTAAAATGTTACCATGAAAGATGGGTAAATGCTAGACACTGTGTTCTTAGCTAATGAGGCAATCCCATTTGGGAACATTTGCATCTTAAATGCTATTCTACCAATAGTATTTCTCACAGATCATCACAATCTGCCCTAATGAAAGCACTGACTGAATTGACTTCAGGGCCATCATCAAAATCTATTCATATCAGTGTGTTAAAAAAAAAAATAAGAAAAAGTTAAGATTAAAGTCCCAATGTATTTGCATGGATCCAAAATTGAACATTTCCAATTCATCCTATTTCTCTTATTATACATGTTGTCTTTGCTATTATATTAAGGGCTCCCTGGCAGCAGTTATTTATTTTTGACTCTACTTATATCTTTGATGCTTTACAATCTAGAACAATTTGTAATTAATTGCTTATTTCAGGCATATCTGACTCTTTGTGATGTTCTTTTTTATCACCTGTTTTAGGGTCTTCTTGGCAAATATAATGGAGTGGTTTGTCATTTCCTTCTCCAGCTCATTTTACAGATGAGGAAACTGAGGCAGACAGTGTTAACTGGCTTACCCAGAGTCACCCAGCTAGGATATGTCTAAGGCCACCTTTGAACACAAGTCTTCCTGACTCCATGCTCCACTGACGTGCCAATCTGGGACACAGTAGTCCTTAATAAATGCTTGCTGGCTCACACATTCCATAGACTCATGGAATATTAGAGTTGAAAGGTATCTCGTAGATCATTTGAATCAACCTCCCTGATTTATAGTTGGAGAAACTGAGGCCCAGAGAGATTCTGTGGTTTACTCAGGGTAACATGGATAGTAAATAATAGAAAACCAAATTTTGAACCCGAGACCTTTGAATCCAAGAGTCAGTTTCTTTTTACTGCCCCAAATTGGCTCTTATAAAAAGGTAGCATGGGGAAGGCTATAAGGCTTTAAATCCTGAGAGAATTAACTTAGCTGTCAAGATCTTCTATAAAAAGTCACAGAAAGCTCAGGCTAGCAGGAACCTTCAAAAGTTCTATAGACAAACTGCCTCATTAACTGAGCTTCAGGGACAGGAAGTTCTTTGCTTGAGGTCAGCCAATGGCTAAAGGCAAGCCAGGATTTCCATTCACCCACGCTGAACCACAGGCTAGAAGGGAAATGGACAAAGGACAAAGATAGGAGTCTTTCTTTACTTTGGGAAATGTTTAGACTTTTTCTTGGACTGGGAGATCACAAAATGTTATTTTACAGTGATCATGGCAGATCAACTACTATTTCTCTCCATTGAAATGCAGGCGGAATGGAATCTGTAAGACAAGGGAAAAGTCTGACTACAGGACCTGTGATTTAATGTAGGGAACTCCCAGATGAAGAGCCTGCTTATACTGATGCTTATTGATTCGTTTAGCAACTTAGACTCTTAGAAAATTTCCTAAAGTCAGTTAATCAGAAAGCATTTATTAATCACCTAAGTCCTGCCAGGTACTATGCTAAATAATTCAGGTGGAAAAGGGCAAAAAAACAAAAACAAAACAAAACAAACAAACAAACAAACAAAAAAAAAAAAAACAATCCTCACTGGGCATAGATGCTAATGAAGAAGGTTTAGTGGAAATAGCTACACATACATACACACACACACACACACACACACACACACACACACACACACACACTTATATATACACACACACACTTACAAAATAAATGAGGAAAACCAACATTTGTTGAGCACCTACTGTGTGCCAGGCACTGTGCTAAGGATTTTCCAATTATTATCTCATTAGATCCTTATAACATATAACCCATATACCAAATACATGGAAAATCAGGTCAGAGAGGAAGGTGCTAGTATCTGAAGGAAGAGGCAGGATCTTCCATAGAAGATGGGCTTTCAGTTCAATATTGATGCTAAGAGACAGGGGGGCAGTGAGGGGCAGATAATTCTGCACATAGGGGACAATTGGTTTGAAGACTGGGTACCTGAAGATGAAGTATTTTGGGAAGAACAGCAAGAAACTTCAATGAGAGTAGCTTGGCTAAATTGTGAAGCTAAATCTCAGAAGGCAGTAGGAGAGAGGAAAATGTAGGAAGAAAGAATAAAAGGTAGGAAGGAGCCAGATTGTGATAAGTTTTAGATGAAAAAAAAATTATATTTCTTCCTAGAGATGATATGGAGTCAGTGGAACTCACTGAATGGAGTGAAAAAGAATGACGTAGTTCAGCCCATATTGCAGAAAAAAACATTTTGGCCACTGAATGAATAAATTAATTCAGAATGGAGGCATAGAGAACAATTATGAGGGATTAATAATAGTCCAGGAGGAGAGGTGATGAGAGCCAGGTGGCTGTGGGAGAAGAAGGAGGAAATGATATAAGGGGGAAAATAACAAGATTTGATGGATTGGATGTGAAGGGAAAAAGGGAGTGAGTTTTCAAGGGTTAAACTGAGGTTGTATGTCTGGGAGACTGGGAAGAAGGTGATAATATTGAAAGTAATAGGAAAGTTGGGAATAGTTTGGGAGGAAAGAATGAATTCTCTTTTTGGCATGTTGAGTTTAAGAAGTCTGTGAAGTAGCCCGTTTGCAATCTCCAAAAAGTACTTGGTGATTCAGGATGAGATCTAAGGGGAAAGACTAGGGTTAGATATAGAGATCTGGAAGTTATCTGCCTAATGATAAGAATTGAATTCATGGAGATCATGAAATCACTAAGTGAAAAGAGGGAGAAAAGAAGAAGGGGAAAATAAGAATTATGGGAAACAAATATTCCTAATTGGTAAATGTGATTTCAATGGGAAATATAGGATAAGAGATGGAGAGATTTGCCAGGAGTTACACAATCTTTTTTTTTTTTTTTT